>NC_016088.4:13662186-13692113 GCF_000004515.6 Glycine max | reverse complement strand
AGAATCCATATATCTAGGCTGAATGGAGATTGTCAGGTTTAGCGATTTTAATATATAGATTTAGTCCTTATTTCATTGTCGGTCTTCCTTAGAAGTAGTTATTCCTATATTTTTTACTTGTTGGGTTTTAGGAGTAAGTATTTAGATTTAGTAGATTTAGATCTTATTTATTTGAATTTCTTAGAAGTAGTTATCTTTATCGCAATTTAAATATTTTATCATATCTTATCTTTAAATTTTTTATCTTATCTTATCTATTATCTTTATCTTCTATTTTGATCTTTCAATCTTTTATCTTCGAATTTTATCTTTAAATATCTTATCTTTTCTTTTATCTTCTAATTTTATCTTTAAATATCTTATCTTTTCTTTACCTTATCTTCTATCTTCTATTTTAAATTCTTATCTCTTGCTTTTAAATTGGGTTTGCATTAATCTAAATACAAACAAAGTCCCTGTTTCAGTCTTGGGTGTTTTGCTGTGAAGATTGTGCAGCCAAGCAGGAAAGATTGGAGTACCAGGCTTGATGACGCTCTCTGGGCACATCGGACTGCCTACAAAGCACCCATAGGAATGTCTCCTTATCGGGTTGTCTTTGGAAAGGCATGTCATCTTCCAGTGGAAATTGAGCACAAAGCATACTGGGCAGTGAAGACTTGCAACTTCTCTATGGATCAAGCTGGCGAGGAAAGGAAGTTGCAACTGAGTGAGTTAGATGAAATCCGCCTAGACGCCTACGAGAATGCCAAGTTCTACAAAGAAAAGACCAAGAAGTTCCATGATAGCATGATAGTTAAAAAAGACTTTGTGGTTGGGCAAAAAGTGTTATTGTATAATTCTAGGCTTGGACTCATGAGTGGTAAGTTGAGGTCTAAGTGGATTGATCCTTTTGTTGTTACTAATGTTTTTCCTTATGGTACAGTTGAGATCAAAAGCGACTCCACAAACAAGAGCTTCAAGGTCAACGGACATCGACTTAAGCCATTCCTCACGAACCCTTCTTTAGTGGACGTAGTGGTGGAAGAGACTTCCTTACTCCACCCTACTCTTCCTCCACCATGACTTAGGGAGTTTTTCTTTTCCTATCTCCTTCTTTGCTTTTATTACACTTGTCCAATTCTCTTTGATGATTTAATTGTTTTTAATCTTTTAATTGTGCTACATTGAGGACAATGTGTTGTTTAAGTATGGGGGGGGGAGTGTTCTTTGGTTTTGCTAGTTTTGTTGGTTTTGTTAATTTGTTAGTTGTGTTAATTTGTTAATGTTGTTAGTTTCGTCGGATTTTCAGTTTAATATTTTGGGTCAATTTTGTGTGCACGTACGACTTTGCATGTTTTTCTTTGAATTATAGGATATGTTCAAGAAATGGGTAATTCTTTTGAAAATAAAAGTTCTTGACATTTTGTGACTTGAAATCCTTGATTCTTCTCTACATGTCATGATAGTTTTGAAAGCTCAATTTGAAAGTGATGATTTTACCTTTGTGAGAATTTGAGCCATCCATCATTATAATCATTTGGTGTGTTTTGCCCCATTGATTGCTTGCACAATAGCCTTGGCTTGATTCTTGTTGATGCGTCCTAATTCACATGCATATTTGGAAATGATTAAGGCAATTTTGTTCTTATAAGCTTCTAGCCAAATGGACTTACCTTGAATTAATTCCTTTGATAGCCCTTTTGAGCCTTGTTTCCCTTTCCTTGTTTTGAAGATCACTACAAGCCTTAAGTGAAAAACCATGATATTACCATATCCTTAAGGAATTTTGGAGCTTTGGAATTGTTTTGGGAATAAGTGTGGGGGGTTTTTGTTTCATTGGACAACTTGTTTTGTTGGCAATGCTTCATGATGTATTTTGGGCCATACTTGATGTACATTGTATATTGGTTAAATGTTGGACATGCTGAATGAAATGTTGTTTCTCAAAGGCCAAAGTGTGGACCCTCAAGTGCAATCCTCCATTCTCCCCCTTTCTTTTTCGGAGCCCCATGAATGTTATTGCCAAGCGCTGTTCATGTGTCCTCCACCTACGAGTTTGGAGCTATGTTTCATGATTGCCTAAGTGTGGACCCTCAAGGCAATCCTCCATTCTCCCACTTTTGTCGGAGCCGCATGAATGTTATTGCCTAGCGCTATTCATGTGTCCTCCACCTTCGAGTTTGGAGCTATGTTTCACGATTGCCTAAGTGCGGACCCTCAAGGCTATCGTCCATTCTCCCCCTTTTTTCGGAGCCCCATGAATGTTATTGCCAAGCGCAGTTCATGTGTCCTCCACCTTCGAGTTTGGAGCTATGTTTCACGATTGCCTAAGTGCGGACCCTCAAGGCAATCCTCCATTCTCCCCCTTTTTCAGAGCCCCATGAATGTTATTGCCTAGCACTGTTCATGTGTCCTCCACCTTCGAGTTTGGAGCTATGTTTCATGATTGCCTAAGTGCGGACCCTCAAGGCAATCCTCCATTCTCCCACTTTTGTCGGAGCCCCATGAATGTTATTGCCTAGCACTGTTCATGTGTCCTCCACCTTCGAGTTTGCAGCTATGTTTCACGATTGCCTATCGTCCATTCTCCCCTTTTTTTCGGAGCGCCATGAAAGTTATTGCCAAGCGCAGTTCATGTGCCCTCCACCTTCGAGTTTGGAGCTATGTTTCACGATTGCCTAAGTGCGGACCCTCAAGGCAATCCTCCATTCTCCCCCTTTTTCGGAGCCCCATGAATGTTATTGGATAGCGCTGTTCATGTGTCCTCCACCTTCGAGTTTGGAGCTATGTTTCATGATTGCCTAAGTGGGGACCCTCAAGTGCAATCCTCCATTCTCCCCTTTTTTTTTTCGGAGCCCCATGAATGTTATTGCCTAGCGCTGTTCATGTGTCCTCCACCGTCGAGTTTGGAGCTATGTTTCACGATTGGCTAAGTGTGGACCCTCAAGGCAATCCTCCATTCTCCCCCTTTTTTCGGAGCCCCATGATTGTTATTGCCTAGCGCTGTTCATGTGTCCTCCACCTTCGAGTTTGGAGCTATGTTTCATGATTGCCTAAGTGCGGACCCTCAAGTCAATCCTCTATTCTCCCCCTTTTTCGGAGCCCCATGAATGTTATTGCCTAGCGCGTTTCATGTGTCCTCCACCTTCGAGTTTGGAGCTATGTTTCATGAATGGCTAAGGGCGGACCCTCAAGGCAATCCTCCATTCTCCCCCTTTTTCGGAGCCCCGTGAATGTTATTGCCTAGCGCTGTTCATGTGTCCTCCACCTTCGAGTTTGGAGCTATGTTTCACGATTTCCTAAGTGTGGACCCTCAAGTGCAATCCTCCATTCTCCCCTTTTCTTTTTCGGAGCCCCATGAATGTTATTGCCAAGCGCTGTTCATGTGTCCTCCACCTACGAGTTTGGAGCTATGTTTCATGATTGCCTATGTGTGGACCCTCAAGGAAATCCTCCATTCTCCACTTTTTTTCGTAGCCCCATGAATGTCATTGCCTTGCGCTGTTCATGTGTCCTCCATTATCAAGCGCGGAGCCTTTGGTGACTGGAAAATATGTTCTTCTGTTGTTTTCCGGATCGGTTCCTTCGCCAAACATGTGTATATGTGTATATGTATATTATATTCGTTTTTCTTGTTGTTGTTTGTATTTTGTTTTGTGTTGTACAGCAAAAAAAGAAGGAGTAGAGACGAGAATCGTCATCACGGAAAGGGCAGGATGGACGAAATCATTGTCTTATCTTTGCTTTCCTCTTATCTCCAATGAGAGGTAAGTAAAGAGGGGCAACTGTCATACCCTAATTTCGTCCGAGGATTATAATTTGATTATATACAACCATTGATTGGCCGCTTCGAGATATTTGGCACCCTTTGTTGCACAATATGTGAAGTCCTGAGACATGCCGAAAATCAAAAGGAAGCAGGCTTACGTGATCCGTGAAAATTCCGTGATGTGACGGAAATCGAAAGGAGGTATTTTTCGCAATCCGTGAGTTTTTGTAACTTCTTCGAAAGCTAAAAATGAGTAAATACATAATCCGTAAGGACTCGTAACCTTGCGGAAGGAAAATAAGTATCGTTACGAAATTCGTAAGTTTTCGTAACGTTACGGAAAAAGAATTACCAAAAGAGGTAGAGGGGGTGCATTTAGTAAAAATGGGGGTACAAATAGCAATCAGGCCCACTTGGGCCTTCCAGATTCTTCCTCCAGAAGGCTGTTGCTTCTGGAGGAAGCAACCTTGCTCGCCTGGGCGAGCTGGGTGGCAAGCTCCTCCCCTATTTTGCTATAAATAGGGGGAGGAGAGAAGGGAGAAGGGGTTCAGCCTTCTTGGCACTTCTTATTCTCTCGAAATTGCTGAGGAAAATTATTTCCATGAAGAAAATCCAAGCCGAGGCGCTTCCGTAACGTTTCCGTGAGTAATTACGCGAAGATTCTTGACCGTTCTTTAACATTCATCGTTCGTTCTTCGTTTTCTTCAGTCTTTAACGGGTAAGTACTTCAAACTGAGCTTTTCAATTCATTCTATGTACCCGTGGTGGTCCACATTTTGTTTCATGTATTTTTATTCTCGTTTTCATTCACTTTCCGTACCCCCTTTTGACGTGCTTCAGTCATTTCTCGCCTAATCTAAAAATAAAATAAATTTCCACCAATCGTTTGAATTGTATCATCCGTTAATTTCAGTTAAAATGAATTCCGACTGTTCGGTCGTGGCGTAACCACGTTGGAAATAAAAAAAGAGGTAAAATAATAATATAATAATCAAAAAATACCTTTTAGTAAAATAAAGCGAAAAATCAATCGGACGTTTTCTCTTTGGGATTTCTCATTCTTAATTGAATTGACTAATAACTAAAGTGAAACTAAGGCTAAAATCAACTCGCCTAGTCAAGCTCGTCCACAAAAAATAGGGTTTTGAAAGTTTATCATTTCAGTTTCTTACCAAGTAAAATGGATCATTTTTAAGGTCCAACGCCTTAAAATGATCACCTTTCAAGTAAAAAGAATCACTTGATTCACGCATAAGAAAGAACTACGTAGGTCTGATTTCCTCTTCGATGGAGGGTACGTAGGAGCAAAAGCTCCGCTTTTGTCGACCTCAAAAAATAAAAAGAAATAAAAGTTAAAGGTAACACAATTTCCACAATTCTAAAAAATAGGCTGTTGTCCTTTGAGACAAACTTGAGAGGTGTTAATACCTTCCTCAAACGTAAATACAACTCCCGAACTTAGAATTTTCATTTTTACCGGTTTCCTTCGGTTTTTCCGACGTTTTCCACAAATAAACGTTGGTGGCGACTCCGCGCATCTTTCCTCCTTATGGAAAGCGCACCCGTGAGCCTCGCCTTCGCTCGCCCGCGAAGGGCACGTTGCGACATATATGTTCAAGAAATGGGTAATTGTTCTGAAAATAAAAGTCTCTTGACATTTTGTGATTTGAAATCCTTGTTTTTCCTCTACATGTCATGATAGTTTTGAAAGCTCAATTTGAAAGTGATAAGTTTATCTTTGTGAGAATTTGAGCCATCCATCATCATAATCTTTTGGTGTGTTTTGCCCCATTGATTGCTTGCACAATAGCCTTGGCTTGATTCTTGTTGATGCTTCCCAATTCACATGCATATTTGGAAATGATTTAGACAATTTTTTTCTTATAAACTTCTAGCCAAATGGACTTACCTTGAATTAATTCCTTTGATAGCCCCTTTGAGCCTATGTTCCCCTTTCTTTGTTTTGAAGCTCATTACAAGCCTTAAGAGAAAAACCATGATATCACCTTACCCTTAAGGAATTTTGGAGCTTTGGAATTGTTTCGGGAATAAGTTGGGAATAAGTGTGGGGGGTATGTTTCATTGGAAGATATAATTTTTGGCCATGCTTGATGTATCTGTATATTACCTAGTTCTTGCTTTAATCTTCAAATTCGGACTCTTGAAAAAAAATGAAAAAAAAATTGAAAAAAAAATTTCAATTGTTGCAAATTCTACAAATTCGTACTGTTCAAAAAAAAAAAAAAGAGAAGAAGAAAACAAGTGAAGTTGAATAAATGAGGTCTTGTTATGAGGACTTGTTTTGGGAGCCTTGGTTGACTTTGTTGATATTAGAGGGTTTGGGTTTACTACTTGTACTTAATTTCCACTTATTCCCGATTGCTCCTCTATTCCTTTGGGATTTACCTACTTATTCCATATTTTTTTCCCTACCTTGTCCTTGGCCCCATTACAACCTTTAAAGACCTTTTGATCCTCATGTGCATGTGTTTGTCAATTTTAGAATTTTGCCAAGTCTACGTGGTGTTTGTTTTCATGGGTGCTTCGAGAGTAAACAGTAGACTAGACACTTGAGAGATAGAGTGTATATCTTGTGAGGCTTAATCATTTTTCATTCTTGAGCTGATTAACTATTTTGCCACGATTGGGTTGCTTGGATGATTTTCACGAATGTCTTGACTCTTTGGATATCTTCATGTTACATGCTACCCATTCCTTTCATTCCTTGATGCTCATTGAGAAATATGTAAATGTTTTTGTTTGTCTCTCTTTGATATCCTTGGATTTTGTTCTTTATTTCATTTTGCCCAGGAGTGCAAAAGGCTAAGTATGGGGGGTTTTGATGTGCCATTATTTTCTCCTATTTCATAAGCCTTTTTGCACCATTTTAAGTACTGATTAGTTTTAATTGTCAAATTAATTAGGCAGTTTTATTATTTGGGCCCATTCAGCTAATTTGATGTTTTTAATCTAATTTCAGGAATTAATGAAGCATTGGGCTTGAATCCAGAATTGGGCTTGGACTTGAAGAGGACAGACTATTTTATTCTAAAAGATTAGATCTTATCTTATCTTATCTAGATATTATTTAGATTTGATCTCATCTAGATATTATTTCATCTAGATCTTATCTTATCTTATCTAGATTTGATTTTATTTTATTTATGGGCTTGGATTTAAAATAGATTTGTAAGCTTTGGGGCTGGAAAACTATATAACAGCACCAAGGCTGTAGTTTAGCTCTCTCTCTCTCTCTCTTCTCTTTCTCCTTTATTTTCGTTTTTGCAATTCCAGTTTTGACTTTTCGTTTTAGCAATAAAATTTCGTTCTCTATTTGATTAATGGAAGGCTAAGTCCCCAACGTTGTTTTCTCTTAAGGATCAAGCACAGCTCTCTTTGAGGTTCTATTATTATTATTAAGTTCTGTTTAGTTTTTCCTCTTCACTAATTACTCTGAATTTGTTGCTATTAATTCTTGCATGCTTAGTGCTTGATTAATTGTCTCTGCGCTTAAATTACGTTCATGCTTAATGATCGTTTATGAGTAATTGGTGTATGTGTTGCTTAATCACATAATAAATGCCTTATGTTAAATTTTGCTTAGTAATTTAATTTAGGGTTGGATTAAGTGGTTGAACTGAATAAGGATAAACTCTCGTAACTTAGGATAAGAGATTAGCTTGTGAATCAAGGGGAAGCAACATGTTTTAATTCTAATATTTTCTAATTCAATTTTACTCGCTGTTTAATTTAAAAAAACAACAACCCCCCCCCCCAATTCGTTACTATTCTCCTACTATCTGTTATGAACATTTGGTTTATCATTGCTCGTTGGGAAATGACCTAGGATCACTTCCTAGTTACTACATTTTAATGTTTATTTGATTCGGGTACGGTCTCGATCAAATTCCTCGCGCTAAGCGTTGTCTTCTTCACACGCTAAGCGAGCTATTGTTCACACTAAGCGCGCTGACCCCTGATCATTGGCTGTATGGTCACGCTAAGCGTGTGACCTGTGCGCTAAGCCCAATAAACTCTATGTCCATATAATTTTTGGAATTGGGCTAAGCTAATCTCGCTATGTGAGAAGTCTGGTCCCACTAAGGGTGCTGACGTGCTAAGCGCTATTCCTCTCTGTCTGATTAATTTTGAGAATTGGGCTAAGCGAGTGCTCTCGCTAAGCCCAATTCCTTCTCTATTTGGAATAGCGCTAAGCGAGACGGACACGCTAAGTGCGGGCCACTACTGCATTCAAGGAGTATTTTATTCGCTAAGTGCAGCCTTGGCCCGCTAAGCAAGAGTTGTAGGACCTATCAAAGCTACAGAACTTGCCCAGCGTGTACCTTCGCGCTAAGTGTTCGCTTCCCCACACAGTTCCTTGTTCTTAAATTTACAAACACTTATATCAAAGGGGAAGTGATATACCAACAGGCGCACCAAGTCGCCAAGTATTTAAAATTAAAACGGAATGATCCAAGTATCGAACACAGGGAACTTGTTTGTTTGGCAAAGCTTTGTTCAATAATCAGGCATTTTGTTGACAAAAAATAATAATTGCGAATTGAAGTAAAAGTATGATATATCCTAATTAGAAAAACAGTAAATGCAAGCAATTAAAAGTGACAACAGTGGTTTAAAAGCGTTGGGTCTTTCTAATAAACAAGTTGATGCATATGAAGATATTTCTCTAAGTTAGAATGTTCTTGTGCTCTATGCCGAAGACTAAAGACTAAACCTCGATCCCTCGCAAGTTTAGAGTAATTCAAACTAAACTTCGTTCTCAGATCACTCTTGTTGAACTAGGTTTAATTCAAACAGCATTATACTAACAACATAAGAAAAACTAAAACCCTACACTCTATCCCTAGTAATGCAGTTATCTAGCCATGCTCTATCAAGTTCTAAGGAAACAGTACACTTCCCAGTGCTAAAGTTCCCTAACAATACACACCAGTGGGTGATTAGACCAAAGGCATGTAACAATAAAGCATCGATAGAAGAAATGAACACATAAAACACACTTAATTGGATATGAAAAGTATTTACATCAATTGTTCATTAGAAATCCCCCACTAGGGTTTTAGCAATCAATTACAAGGAGACCTAAATTACAAATCATACAGAAAATGAAGAGCTATTTCTGCTTACACAAGAAGGGGGATCCCTCCTCCTCTTCTTAGCACCTCACAATCACTCAAACACTCTCCAATCACTCTCAAATGGCTTCTTGTTGTTGCTCCCTCCTCTGAGTGTGTAAAATTCCATGCAAGAGCGTAATAATTTCCTTCCTACTGTCCTTGTTGATGTTGTTGTTGTTGCCCTAATTCTGACAATTCAGGCTTTAAATAGGCTCTGAAATCGCGCCGTCGCGCTTAGCGCGAATAAGTGGATTTGGGCTTGGTGCCAATGCTGTGATGAGCCTGGCAAGAGACGAATGACTCGCTTAGCGAGCTGATCTTGCGCTTAGCGCGCTGCTTCGATTCAGGTGCTCTTCCAGATTCCTTCTTCACGCTAAGCGCGCTGAAGCCGCGCTTAGTGGTGGATACGCGCTAAGCCCACTGATTTCGCTTAGCGCGACAGTCACTTTGGCACTTCAAGAAATTAGCTCCTTTTTACCTGAAATAGTACAGATTTTAACATTAATTCCAATAAAAGAGACCCTAATGATAGAGATCAAAACACAACAAAGTTTATTTACAATTCCTACCAAAGAACTATAAATTGGGGAAAGTTATACATATTTTGCAAAAGTTTTCTATACAAAAGTTTGTCGTATAAGACAACTAACAAACTCCCCCAAATTTACAATTTTGTTTGTCCTCAAGCAAAGAAAGAACAACTCACTTGTCCTCAAGTGACAATATCTACAGTGGTTATTAAAAACTTGTGTTTGTCTCAAGAGAATTCAATCACATGAAATGAATGTCATAAAATGCTTCAATCAAAAGCCTTTCACAAAACATGCAGCTTTTCAAAGATAGGAACATTTTTATTAGGACTCACAACTGAAATAAGCTAGTAAGAATGGCAGATATCAAGGAATGATCATTAACCAAAGCCTCACGGTCATTGTTTCACTCAAGCAAAAGTGTTTAGGCTTATTTAATTATCAACAACTAACACGGATCTCAACCTTTGCAATTCATCTCATGCCATATAGTTATAAACACACAAATTGAATTAGAAGGACTTTTCATAGGCTTGTAATGAGGCTAGGCTGCAAATAATTCATGGTTTTTCTTGGATGCAAAAGCTTAGATTCTAGGAGAGCATTCATCCATAGATTAACCTTTTTCCTTTTTTATTCCCAACCCTATTACTTGCCCCCTTTTTACACTCAACTTTCTTTTTATTAAATGGAAGCACATATACACTTTTATTTTATAATTACAGTTTTGTTTTTTAGAATTGTGTGTGCTGCTCTTTTCTTACCATTCCATTCCTTTTTACCCAGTAGCTCCCTCAAATTTGGGGCAAATTTTGCCTTAAACCAAGTCTTTCTATGAATGATGCTCTCCTACAACCTAAGACAAGGTAGTAGGAGATAAATTGTGTAGGCTCAAGTTTCAATCAATCAAACATTCATTCAGCTTAAACTGGGTGCAAGGGATAAATCATTCATGCACATGGTTAGCTTTTGGGCTAAGTGGCTATTTACAATCACATGGCCTTCATCATCCTCAAATTCATGCATTCATTTCATAATTCAGAGATTCATGCAAAAGTCATTACCCAATGATAGTCGTTTCTTTCACAATTAAGATCACACTTTCACCGGGTTATGGTTAACGCATTCCTTCACAATCAATCTAACAAACCGACTAACATTTTCAGTCATAATCCTAATTACATGTTCTTTCTCTTCTAATGACTGCATGTTTGTTCAAGGCATATGATCTATGCATTCCAATCCACTCAAATTATACAATTGCTTCATTCAAACCAATCACAAACACAAATTTGAAATCAGACATCAAACCACTGAATATAATCAACGCACTGTTCAATCATGCTTTTATACAAGCTACCAAAAAAATATAACTATAAACTAAATTTAAAAACTGAACTGGAAATTAAAAACTGAAACATAAACATAAAATGTATTAAAGATAGAATAATAATAAAACTGTTTAAAATGCAAGAAAATAAAGATCTTGTCAATCATCCTGCAAATGATCCTCTGCATGCTCGTTTAGATCCAACACCGGTGCAGCTGGAGGGTCCTGAGCAAGAGGCTGGTCAGGCACTAGTACTGGTGCGGATGGCTCTGGGATATCATCAAAGACTAGAGCTGGTGATGGGGATGACTGAGGAATAAGCTCTAGTGATGCTACCTCCTCCTGAGCACTAGCTGGATCAGTCTCATACACAAATGGCTCAGGAGGGACGGGCTTGTCCTCCTCTAGCATAGGCTCCTGGGCTACGGAGGCCTCACCCCCTCCCGAAGGAGAAGGCTAGACTCCTGGCCAAGCCACCTGGCTAAGGAACTCCTCCATGCTAATCATAAGATGCAGGCCTGAGCTCTGTAATCTCTGCATGATGATGATCTGGCCTTTGTGCAGGCTCTGCAACATAGCATATAAAGTATCAGAGCTGAAAGAGGAAGATCCTGTAGAAACTGGAGTAGAAGCTGGAGCTGATAATGGAGTGGATGTAGCTGGGGCAGAAAGAGCTGTTGTAGAAGTCGAAGGAGCTAAAGCTGGAGCTAGTAAAGATGAAGCTAGAGTAGATGGAGCTGCAGTAAAAGTAGAAGGAGCTGGGGTAGGGAGAGTAGAAGATGGTAGAGCCTCAGACCTCTTGCCCTTGGTCTTTCGGGGTCCCCGAAAAGTGACTGAGAGGTCATCAAGGTTCCAACAGTTTTTCTTCACATAAGCCAAATTTATGGTTGGGCTAAGGCTTTCAAAAGATAATGAATAAGAAGTGACTCCTCGGGCTTTGTATAAAGAAGTGGTGAGGGTAGGGAAACCCAGCCGAGAGGAGTCATGCTGAGCTATCATGGAAATCTGAGCTGAGATCATGTAGCTAACATTCATATCCATCTTTTGGATGATGCCATATATCATCTTGGCCCTATCAAGAGTAATGTCTGAAGTATGAGTGGTAGGGGCCAGATTTGAAAATGAAAGCACGCTCTAGGTTTGAGCGAGGGTAGTCAAATTTTTCCTCAAATTTTTCACAGGCAGACCCTCAGCATTCAGCTCGAATCCCCTCCCAGGGATACACAATTTAGCTGCCAATTCCTGAGGATCTGGCCTCAGTAGAGCAAACCTAGAGTATGACGGTAGCTCTTCCTCTCCTCTATGATCGCAGGGGTCTTTAGGATGGTGTTGAGGGCATCTTCATCAAACTTAATTAAGTGGCCTCTCACCCTCACCTGCTTAGGTGATTTATCCTCAGGATCATAAAGGTTAGCACAAAACTCCTTAACAATGGCAACATCGATGCTCCCATCCATGAAATTGGTCATCTCCTTGTGCCAATTCCTTCTTTCCAACTCATCCTTGAACTCATCAAATTTTGTATGGTAAATCATGAAATTTCTCTTAGACAAAATCTTTATGCCAATTACAATATCAGAGTAGCGATCCCAGTCCTCCTGAGATAAGAATCTCGATCTATCATAGTGGGCCTGGGATGCTGAGGCTGGTGCGTATCTTTTGTGAGAAGCCATATGAAAAGAAATAGACAACAAAACAAGATTAAACAGGAGTTATTCACAATTGAAAAACAGAAAATAAAACTGAAAATAAGACTGGGCGCTTAGCGCAGAAGGTTGGGCTTAGCACGCCTTATGAAAATTTACTCATGGGCTAAGCACGATAGCCACGCGCTTAGCAAGAGTACTCAGAAAATATTTTTTTGCAGATTAGGCTTAGCGCAACATGCTGGGCATAGCCTAAATCCACAATTTTTTAAAACAGTGGGGGAAATGAGCTTAGCGCAGCATGGTGTGCTTAGCTCAACCTCACTAAGACATTACATTTGCTTAGCGCGGCAGGCTGCACTTAGCCTTATTCCAAAAAATGAAAAATAGAGACGTAATTGCGCTTAGCATGACATCCAGGATTAGCGCTGGACAAAAAATTTTGAAAAATCCTAAGTGTCTAAAACACTAGTTTTGCTTAGCGCACAGACGCGCTTTGTAACATCCTGGAAATTTCTACCCGGAATTTTCGAAAACGATGTATTTTGAATGATTATATATATATATATATATATATATATATATATATATATATATATATATATATATATATATATATATATATATATATAAGTATTGTTCCGTGTATATGTATAGATATGTTCTTGGTAGAAATAGGAATAGTGGGGGCAAGATACGCGGGTTAGACTAATTAAGGAAGAGAAATCCATAACTGGGAGGTTATGGGTTAGTTCTTAATTAATTAGTTAAAAATCATCGTTTTGCGTGCGACTTTGAATTTAACGAAACCAACCTCTGAACCACGCTCGGGGTTTTATTCTGAGCGTTTTGATATATATATTGCTTGCTTTCGAAAACTGGCCCCGACGGACGCAGAGAAACGCGAGAAACTGGAACCAGAGAAACGGCACGCAAACCGAGGCAGGATTTTAGCGTTTCAAAGGTCAGATTTTTCTCACTTTTGTGACTAAGTATGGGTCACAGTCAAAAAGAGAAAGTGGGCCCTTCTTGCTCCACTCAAATAGGGACATGTGGCAGAGCTTGAATAAAATAATAGAAAAAGAGGAAAACCTTTTATTTAAGACCAAAAAGCTTTTCTCTCTCCTCACTCAGCAAAACAGAAATTTCAGACAGCCCTCTCTCTCCCTCACGTTGCCATTCTCTTCTTCTTCATTCTCCATTGAAGCTCCACACAAAGCTTCAACCTTTGGCCATCATTTCTGCCCCAAATCGCGAAAGGAGAGCATTTTCGGGGTCGTGAAGTGCGTGGCTACGAGTGGGATTTCGAAAATTCAGGTTTGGGTGGACTTCTTTCTCCTTTGATTTTCGTGGGTATGGGGTTTTGGGAGATATGATGGGTAGTCTTGCAAGGTTTATGCTGTGTGATGATTATTTGTGAAGACATTTGCTGAAAACTTGTTGAAATTGACATGTTTGGATGAGTTAAACATACCCATACTGTTTTAGGGTTTTTGTGATGATGTTTGTGATGTTTATATGCTGAAATTGCCCATGGAAAACTGTTAGAGATGAAATGTAGAGTTAACCTAGGGTTGGAAAGTGAGAATGTGGTGTTATGAGTGGAAAAAGAGTGAGGCTTTGAGAGTTGGAAAGCTAAGTCTGAATTCTGTGGTAAATGGAGGTTAAAGTGAGTTAATACTAGCTTGAAATGTCATTTAGGACTTGGGAGAAAGCTTGGACTGTGCTAGGGAGAAAAACAAATGACCAAGTGAACAAAGAGCCATTTCTAGGGCAAATTTGGGTGTTGAAGAGTCAAATTTTGATTTGGTGGAATTTTAGGTGTAAATCCAGTTTGGGCAAGTTTAGATTGATGTTATGGATTGGTGTGAGGTGAGAGTTTGCTTCAAATTTACCTCATTCTAAATTTCACCTTTCAAACCTAGAAAAGCCATTGAATGGAGGGGTGTTGGACACCTAGATTCTGTGTTGCTGTGCTTTAAAGCTTGAATTTGGTTTAGGCATGATTGATACATGATTTGGGACTTGTAGGAATTGATTTGGGCAAGATTGGATGAGAGGAAGTGTGATTTTCGAAATCTGCACTTATGCAGAATTTTTGCTGTGAAATTGTGCAGCAGAATTTTGCACAAGTGCAGAGAAAATGCTTGTGTGTGGTTGGCTGTGGAAAGTCTAGTGCAGAATGAGTTCTGGATGTTTGCCAGTAGATCCCAACGGTCGAAATGTAGGCTTATGCACTATAGACTTCCAGTAAAATTTTGGAGTCGATCCAACGGTTAACGAATTGGATCGAAGGAATTGTTACTGGGGTCTTTAAGTGAGAAAAGCTGTGATTTTGGTTGGTGTTTTGGCAGAGTTTTCTGCCTTTGCTCTGTTTTGCTTGGCTGTGATAGCTTGTGCTGTGTGAATGTTGTTTTGCTTGGATGTTGTGGAAGCTTGGGAGGATTGATGGGGACCCGGTGTTGAGAGAAACGAGGATATGGGCTACGTGGGAGTACGTGAGCTCAGTTGGAGGTGGGCAACAGGGGATGGTGGGTTTATGCGCGCTTTGTGGATGTGGAAAACTTGTTGTGCACCATCGCCCGACCGCCACCTAGTACCACATGTGATGGGTACCCCATAATCCTACAAGCTTGAGATGAGGAAGTGTTGAAGGGTGAAACTTCCTGCTTTTATTGTTGACCACAGAGTGGTACCTGGAGATATGTCGCGGGGGTTAGGAGACCTTGGGGACGTCAGGTGGGGTGCTATTGCCCAAAACCAAGCTTGACCAATCCCGACCCAACCCGGGCATAGTCGGTCAGTGAGAACCTGTGATGTACCTAAGCAGGCGAGCTCCTGGCAGTCAACAGATAAAAGGAACAAAGACCACAAAGCAAGGAGGCTTGTGGTAGCTGGCCAGCTGTGAAACTTGACTGATATGTGAGATATGGTCTCTGGTAATCGATTACCAAGGGTGGGTAATCGATTACAAGGCTTAAAATTGAAGACAGGAGGCTAAGATGGTCTCTGGTAATCGATTACCACGGGGTGTAATCGATTACCAGGCTTGAAAACGAGATCAAAAAGCTAAGGAAGCCTCTGGTAATCGATTACCAAGGGGTGTAATTGATTACCAGGCTTAAAAAGGGAACTGGGAGATGGTGGAAGCCTCTGGTAATCGATTACCAGCCTGTGTAATCGATTACACAGAGGAATGGGTCACTGGTAATCGATTACCAGGCATGTGTAATCGATTACACAGTGCATTATTGCATATTTCATGTTCTGAGGCTGTGTAATTCAAGTTTAGCCTCTGGTAATCGATTACCAAGGCTGTGTAATCGATTACCAGAGATGAAAAGCCTTAAAATACCCCTTTTAATTGCATGTAGTGGTTATGAGATGCATTGTGTGGCGGCATAGCTAGATTCTTGTGAAAGAGTCTACCCCTTTCTTTTCTTCCTTGTAGATCGTGATGGCGGCGCAGCTAATCCGTGATCGAGTAAAGATGGAGTGCTTAGAGGGAGCTTGGGAGACCCTCGAAGGCAACACGAGGTGCCGATTTCGGGGCACCATTTGATTCATGGCTACTTCTTTGGTGCATCCAGATGAACCTGCACGGACGCTTCAGCGCACGGTGGAGTGGACAGCTCCTTGGATTAGTTTTGTGTATTTTTGAGGGTGGGTGTATCTAGAACTGACTGTTAGGTTTACTCTTTTGTTTTTGTATGGGTAGACCTGATGTATAGGAATTTGATGATTGTACACTTGTGGCTGAAGCCACCACTATGGACACCTTTGCTCTGGATGACACTATGTATTTTGTAAAACTCCCATATTTTGGACAGCTTTAAATGATGAATGCGTTTATGATCGATCTTGTTATTTGAAAAGAAAGCATTAGCAAATTTATTTGTAAAAGAGTTTATCGACCGTATTTTATTCTTTTATTTTCATGTGACGACCTAAAGTAATGGTTGGTACATTCTTCCTTTTGAAACAACAAAATAGTTTAAAGATTATGAGCGGTAAGAAAGAAATGACTCCGAATAGAGTTGTGAACTGGCCATTCAGGACTCTGTAGTGAGGATTTTCCTTCTAAACCTAGTTATGGTGAAAGAAGAAAGAAATGAAAAAGAAAAAAGAAAAAAAAAATTTACCATGGTTTTTGTTATTTAAATTATTACTATTAAACCAGTCATTAATTTAGGGACGCCACACGCTTAGCGAGCTCATCCTCATTAGAAGGATGAATGCGCTTAGCGCGACATGGTCGAGCTTAGCGCGTGTCATACCCTAATTTCGTCCGGGGATTATTACTTGTTGACATGCAACCTTTGGTTAGCCGCTTTGAGATACTTGGCGTCCTTTGTTGCACAATAAATGAAGTCCCGAGATGTGTCAGAAATCAAAAGGAAGCAGGCTAGCGCAATCCGTGAAATTCCGTGATGTGGCGGAAATCGAAAAGAGGTGTTTTTGCGTAATCCGTGAGTTTCCGTAACTCCTTCGAAAGCTAAAAAAGAGTAAATATATATTCCGTAAGGATTCGTAACCTTGCGGAAGGAAAATAAGTATCGTTGCGAAATTCGTAAAGTTTCGTAACGTTACGAAAAAAGAATTACCAAAAAAATAGAAGGGGGTGCATTTAGTAAAAAAAGGGTACAAATAGCAATCTGGCCCACTTGGGCCTTCCAGATCCTTCCGCCAGAAAGCTGTTGCTTCTGGAGGAAGCAACCTTGCTCGCCTGGGCGAGCTGGGTGGCAAGCTCCTCCCCTATTTTGCTATAAATAAGGGGAGGAGTGAAGAAGAAAAGGGTGCAGCCTTCTTGGCATTTTGTATTCTCTTAAATTTGCTGAGGAAAATTGTTTCCGTGAAGAAAATCCAAGCCGAGGCGCTTCCGTAACGTTTCTGTAACGTTTCCGTGAGTAATTACGCGAAGATTCTCGATCGTTCTTCAAATATTCATCGTTCGTTCTTCGTTTTCTTTAGTCTTCAACGGGTAAGTACATCAAACCGAGATTTTCAATTCATTCTATGTACCCGTGGTGGTCCACATTTTGTTTCATGTATTTTTATTCTCGTTTTCATCCGCTTTTTATACTCCCTTTTGACATGCTTAAGCCATTTATTTAAGTCATTTCTCGCCTAATCTAAAAATAAAATAAATTTCCACCGATCGTTTGAATTGTATCATCCGTTAATTTCGGTTAAAATGAATTCCGACCGTTCGGTCGTGCCGTAACCACGTTGGAAATCAAAAAAGAGGTAAAATAATAATATAATAAAAAAAAAATACCTTTTAGTAAAACAAAGCGAAAAATCAATCGGACGTTTTCTCTTTGGGATTTCTCAATTCTTAATTGAATTGACTAATAACTAAAGTGAAACTAAGGCTAAAATTAATTCGCCTAGTCAAGCTCGTCCACAAAAAATAGGGTTTTGAAAGTTTATCATTTCAGTTTCTTACCAAGTAAAATGGATCATTTTTAAGGTCCAACGCCTTAAAATGATCACCTTTCAAGTAAAAAGAATCACTTGATTCATGCATAAGAAAGAACTACGTAGGTCTGATTTCCTCTTCGATGGAGGGTACGTAGGAGCAAAAGCCCCGCTTTTGTCGACCTCAAAAATAAAAAAGAAATAAAAGGTAACATAACACAATTTCACAATTCTAAAAAATAGGTTGTTGTCCTTTGAGACAAACGTGAGAGGTGCTAATACCTTCCTCAAACATAAATACAACTCCCGAACTTAGAATTTTCATTTTGACCGGTTTCCTTCGGTTTTTCCGACGTTTTCCACAAATAAACATTGGTGGCGACTCCGCGCATCTTTCCTCCTTTGGAAAGCGCACCCGTGAGCCTCGCCCTCGCTCGCCCGCGAAGGGCACGTTGCGACAGTTGGCGACTCCACTGGGGACCTTTTTGTGAGTTAGGTCTATTTTAAAGAATTGTGGAATTGTGAAACTTTGTGCATGCATTTGTTGAACTGTGTAAAATGCAAATAACTGTTGTCTATTTCGCATTCTTTACACTGCATTCTAAGCATCCACGGGTTTGAGTAAAAAAGGGGCCCTACACCCGGGTTCATGGGAATTTAAGGAGTGGAGGTGAATCTATCATCATGCTAGGTCTCCGACTTGCTTGATAATAGTGAAACCTCGTCTAGAGCTTTCTCTCTTTATAATGTGTTGTCGCTGGTATTCCATACCGCCACAATATTATTATCTTGAGTGATGATACCTCTAGAAAACAGTCGTGTGAGTTATGAATCGTTGGGAGTAGTTATTAGAGACCCCTAGATATTATCCCATAGGTCCCAAACTAGGGGCATGGAGCAAACACGTTGTGTGCCATTTTAAACCCTGCCATGCATGTAGTCCTAAATGTCATGTACGCCTTTGCTTATGATTATTTGAGGATATTGCCATGCTGTGTAAATCCCCATGTTGCGCTTTTGCACATCTGCATCATGCCGTCACACATGCGTTGTATGTGGGTCTCATCTTTTGTCGTGGGAAGTCGGAAGATCCATATCGTCTTCTTAACTGCACACATGGGGCACTACGCCCCCAAATGCGCAAGTAAGGAGAGATGATTTTCCGGGCTCTTGTGTCCGTAAATGCATTCATATCGTGCATCGCATAAGCATCTCTTCATGGCACCATAATGAACATATCGTTCCTACATTTGTTCGTTATCATATTCCAGCATCACATTTTGCATGAGTCATTGCATCATCATGCATACGTGTTCAACAAACTTTTTGTTCTACAAACTGCATACCTTTTGTTTTCATGTTCGCTCATGCATGATCCTTGCATTTTCCTCTGCAAAACAAAAAAGGCGAAGCGTGAAAATTCACACTACATTCTTAGTTGCATGTGTTAGGTACCATGAGTCAACCATGTTGGGATCATAAACTCATTTTAAAAAAAAAACGCAACAACAAAACAAAATGATTGAGCATGATATCTAATGCATGGTTAACTAAGAAAGGATGTTTCTTTGGGCATCTCAATCTCATAATTACATTTTCCATGCATAGCATGCGTATTCCCGAGTCTTTCATCCCTATGAAATGTTGTTGAAGTATTGGCGATCAAAATTGCCATTCCTTAGGTTATGGGATTGAACCAAGCTTGTGCTTTTACGAAAAGGTTCATCGAGTCAAGTTGAAGTATGGAAGTAACCATCTTGCAAAAATTGGGGCAAAAGATGGATCATGTTACATCGCTGCTTCGTCTACTGCCAAACACATTTAGGGTTGTCAATGTCCCTGTTACTTCCAGTTTCACCTTGATGGAGATGTCATGGACCATGTTGAAAATATAAATTGATTCAACCCCATATCCTGTGTAAAAATTCGCAATACTTCAACTGTGCATCATTCACATACATCCATGCTTTTCATTGGTTGCATTGCTCATTGCGTTCTTTCCTTGAAAAAAAAACTTAATCATTGTTATAAAAAAGAAAAGAGCACGCTTTACGGTGCCTTTACCGAACCCGTGCCAGAACTAGAGTAATGGGTGAAGTAGAGCAGGTGCAAGAGCAGATGAAGGCCCAACATGGAGGCCATGAAAGAGCAAATGGCCACAATGATGGAGGCCATGATGAGCGTGAAGAAGATAATGGAAGCCAATGCGGTTGCAATTGCCGCTAGCAGCGTTGTTGCTAAGGTGAACCCGACGTCCCCATTCGGCATCAACCAAATGAATCATCCAACCTCAGATATGGTAGGCAAAGATTTAGGGAGTACGGGCGGCCCCCATGATGTGCAAATTCAAAACGAGCACGCCTTCCCGCCATATGGTTTGCCTCTCAACTATACGCCACCCAATGTGGCGTACACTCCCAATAAGAATGTCAATAACTCCACTCCTATACCCATTGAGAGCAAACAAACCCCAAACTAATCATGCACATGTCTCTTAAACCGTGGGGGAGACACATGAAATTCCCCACCACAATCTAGCCGACCTCAAGCCTTGCCTCGAACAAGCCACTGAAGGGCAAGCAGTTGGTGATATGCCCCTGCAAAACACTTTGGAGGGCCCTCAGTATCACCCACAACCACACCTCTTGCATTCCACAACAAGTAAAAACCCTCATGCTATGGCAGAAATGGGAAAGTTGGATCATCTAGAGGAAAGGCTTAGGGTCATTGAAGGAGGTGAAGATTATGCCTTTGCTAACCTAGAAGAGTTGTTCCTAGTACCCGATATCATCACCCCTCTGAAGTTCAAGGTGCTGGACTTTGACGAGTACAAGGGGACTACTTGCCCCAAGAACCATCTAAAGATGTATTGTCGGGAGATGGGGGCATACACAAAAGATGAAGAATTGTTGATACATTCCTTCCTAGAAAGTCTTACTGGGGTAGCTGTTACCTGGTACACTAACTTGGAACCTTCCCGAGTCCATTCTTGGAAGGACCTAATGGTTGCCTTCGTTAGGCTGTGTCAGTATAATGGCTTCGGATAGGATGCAACTACAGAACATGTGCAAAAAGAGGGCACGGATCTTTCAAAGGATACGCCCAAAGATGGAGAGACTTGGCAGCTCAAGTAGCGCACCAATAACAGAGAAAGAGATTATCACAATGATAGTAGACATGTTACCAGTGTTCTATTATGGAAATGGTGGGTTACACACCTTCAAGCTTTGCGGATTTGGACTTCGCCGGCAGAAGGATCAAAGCGGGTCTGAAAAGAGGCAAATTTAATCATCCCACTTGGACGAATGAGAAAACTGGGGCAAATGAAGAGGGTGAGAATGAGGGAGAAGCCCATGCTGTGACTGCCATTCCTATACGGCCAAGTTTCCCACCAACCCAACAATGTCATTACTCAGCCAATAACAAACCTTCTCCTTACCCACCGCCCAGTTATCCACAAAGGCCATCCCTATATCAACCACAAAGTCTGTCTACCGCACTTCCAATGACGAACATCACCTTTAGCACAATCCAAAAACACCAACCAAGAAATGAATTTTGCAGCGAGAAAGCCTGTAGAATTCACCCCAATTCCAGTGTCTTATGCTGACTTGCTCCCATGTCTACTTGATAATTCAATGGTAGCCATAACCCCAACCAAGGTTCATCAACCTCCATTTTTCTGAGAATACGACTCGAACGCAACGTGTGCTTGTCACGGAGAAGCCCCGGGGCGTTCCATTGAGCATTGTAGGGCTCTGAAGCGTAAGGTGCAAGGTCTAATTGATATGAGCTGGCTGAAATTTGAGGAGAATCGCGTTAAATCCTAACATTGACAAGAGATGCCACACATGGGGCAATTTTGAAAGCTGTTGTTAGATGTCTCTGATGACTCATCAGGATTTTCAACTTTCACCGGAAGTGGGTGCAAGCCATTGGTCTATTTGCTCAAGCGACCTGTGCTCCTGAGTTTGGACTTCCAAGACCGTTCAATCAGAGATTACTCATCTTGCACGTTGGTGGGGGCGCCGTAAAACAATGAGTAAAGTTCAAAACCAATAAGTTTCAAAATAAAAAAAAAGGTTTCAAAAAGAAAAAAAAAGCATTTGATTGGCTGTGTTTTCAAGACGTCCAACAGGACCTCATTTTATCATTCCGGAAAGTTTGTCTTTTTAGAGAGAAGTGAGTTATCAAGAATAGGATGTTGGACAAATGGCCTCAGTTACCTTAAGAAAAAGGGGGGTTGAATTAAGACACGAAGATTATTCCCCAATTAAACTTTCACTCTCTTTTCGGATTAATGATGCACACAGGGACAACCCTTCCCTGGTATTCAAGAATCCCCTACAACAAGAGACCCACGGTCTCTTAATCCCTTTTCAGAAATAAGAAGAAGAGAAGAAGAAATCTCTCTTAAAAGAGATAGATTGTAAAATGAAGATCAATCAAAATTCCTTATTGAATATGCAAGTGGCTGACCAAGGAATCTTTTTGAGAGGATAAAGACATTTCAGTTTAGAAAAACTCTTAATCTTTTGAGAGGATAAAACTTTTTGGGCAATGAAAACTGTCTTTAAATTCGTGTTTCCAAGTCACATATAAATAGACCTTTGATGGCCATTCATAAAACATTTGATAGATGTGACTCTTGGAAATTATTTTCTGAAAATCCCCTCTGGTAACCGATTACAAGACTTGTGTAATCGATTACAGGTTTTAAAAATTTGAATTAAAATGTTCAATAAACTGCTGGTAATCAATTACCATCCATGTGTAATCAATTACACGTTATAAATTTTGAATTCAAATTTCTAGTGACGGTTATAAACATTTTCAGCTGCTGGTAATCGATTACCAGAGAGCAAATCTCAATTTGAAATGATAGAATTCTTTGGTCAAACCTTTTGTTTGTTTTCAATTTGGAAACTTCTTCCTAAAGATTCTAAGAGATCAAACTTGATCATATATCTTGACTTTCTTGGATTCTTGTCTTGAATAAAACTTAGAAGCACTTGATCCTTTAGCATCATCAAGACATCAAAACATCTTGCTTCTACATAGGAGTCATTTGACTTAAATCCATCAACTGAAAAATCCTTCAACTATTTCTCGTCCTTGGAAAATTCTTTTTGCAAGAATCAACTGCTTCTTTCATTCTTCCTCACTACAAGGTTGTGAAAACAAGACAACAATTGGTACCTCTAAGCCCTACACTGGGGCAATGAAAGGCACCATGCATAAACCTCAAACGAACCTAGAGGCAGATTAGAAGTTATCACCCAATAGGTTCCTTGCTACAAGGTCATGACGAAAGACAACGATTGTACCTCAAAGCCTTACACTGGGGAATGAAAGGCACCATGCAAAAACCTCAAGCGAACCTAGGGGCAGATTAGAAGTTTTCACCCAATAGGTTCCCACCTACAAGGTCATGACGAAAGATAACAATTGGTACCTTGAAGCCTTACACTGGGGCAATGAGGGGCATCGTGCATGAGCCTCAAGTGAACATAGGGGTAGATAAAAAGTTCTCACCCGTCGATGTTTTTAAACAAAAAAAAAAGGGGGGGGAGACAAACCCTGGAATTTCAATAGATTGATTAAACGTCAAACAGCTCCATTGCCGTCACTCCAAAATGGTCAAGTGACTAAATCAAACAGAATATACACTCTGAGGGAGTTCCCGGAGAGATTTGCAAAAGATAGGATAAGGTTGCATGAATTATCACCTTTTTCAAAAGGACAGTCAATCTGTGTTTTCCAAAAAAAATTAAATCAAAATCAAAATCACGAAATAGGGAAAGAATGTCATGAACATTGTACAACTTTCCATTGCATTGCATTGTTTCATGTGCGGTCAGCAGTACCAAATTTCACAATAAAGGTTGCATGCGTCTGCATCCCTAAAAATCATGTTAACTGCATAGAGTTCCTACATCTCGTGTCCAATCTTTTTGGATGACTTGCCTTCTCGATGAGTCGATCTCTTGCTTTCTCATAAAGGTGGACCCTTGGGTACTAGTACCTATCACTTTTAGAGGACTATATGTCCTCGCTTGCAGAGGGCTACACGCCCTCGCCTTTAGAGGGCTACGCGTCCTCATTTTTAGTGTGCTCCATATCCACACCTTAAGAGAATATAAGGTCCTTTGCCCTTAGATGCTTAACCGAGACTTGCGCTCCCGGTTAAGGGGCCAGTAGTTTCCTTTTATCAGTTCCTGGGCCACCCCCTGATATTAGAGGGCGACCGACTGTGCGAGCACATACGGAGAAGGAGGCTATAACACATCTACTATGCATACCGGGGCAAGATTTCACCCGTGCCGCTGCAAAAAGACGAGTGTGGATCATGCGCACCAACATGACCACTTTTACATGGATATGGATGACGTTGCTATTTAGTAACATTCTGCCCGGCGACCACAATGCCAATCTCCCCCTGCAGATGTATCGGTTGGTCTGTGCCGTCATGACATAGGTAAGTATGCACATGGTTCAATTGATTTCTGCTACCATCTATTGTTTGTAGGAATCGCACCCACAAAGACACCCAGTGGACCCGGAGAAGTCCAACAGGGCCCTAGGGTTTCCAGCTCTGGTTACGGGCCTCTGTAGTCCTACATGGTGCCCGTTCTCCCCGGCAAGGTCACGTCATCATGACATAGGTAAGTATGCACATCACTCAACTGATTTCTGATTTCATCTATTGTTTGCAGGGATCGCGCCTGCAAGACACCCAGTGGACCCAAAGAAGTCCAACAGGGTCTTGGAGTTGTCAAGCTCTAATTACGGGTCTCTGTCAGTTCTAAGGAGTGCCTGTCACCTCCAGCAAGGGCATCAGGCCCCCTACTAATCAAGCTTTCATCAAGAAGTACTGCGTCCCCAGGTAGGCGCAGGGCGAAACACCACAGCAGCCTGGGGATGGTCGGCAGCGGGCAACAGACGCACTGCCACCACCTCTAGAGTTCACCTCAGCTCATTCACAAAAAGGTTAGAGCGTTGCTTACGACACATGGTTGACCAATAGGCGACCAAGTCCAAAGCCAAGGTAAGCAAAGTACAAGGTCCGTGACCGACAAGTCATAAGGCGTCCAGCTCAAGACGTTAAAGAAGCGCTACTAGGAGGCAACCTAGTACCTTTTAAATCTCTGCTTGTTATTTGATCACTTTTGTTTCTCAAGTCATAGAAGGACACACCTAGTTGCTCATGATCCTAGGTATTTGAATAAAACAAGCACAAGCTCAGAAGGTAGTCATACCTCACAAAATATATATATGTATGTTTAGGTAGCAAGATACCTTGGATATGTATGTATATAGCAAAAATATCTCACGAAACATATATATGTATGTTTAGGTAGCAAGATACCTTGGACATGCATGTATGTAGCAAAATACCTCACAAAAATATACGTATGTTTAGGTAGCAAAATACCTCATGGAAAAAAGGAGAGAGCGAGCAAGAAAAGAATAAGAAGAAAAAAAATAGAAATAAAAATAAAAAAATAATAATAATAAAAAGTTGTCTAGCTAAAAAACAACATGCTTGTGAAAAGAGATAATTTCCAACTTTTCTTTGAAAGATTTCACTGATCTTAACCAGTTTTTGGAAAAAATGTGTACACATTTGAAGGGTAAATGCTGTGAAAAGTTTTTCGAACACCCAAGATAGACTCAGATGAATGCACAAATTGATAGAAAAACATATTTTGGAAACACTGGGTTGACTTAAAATAGGGAAAA
This sequence comes from Glycine max, assembly GCF_000004515.6. Taxonomy (NCBI): domain Eukaryota; kingdom Viridiplantae; phylum Streptophyta; class Magnoliopsida; order Fabales; family Fabaceae; genus Glycine; species Glycine max. The sequence goes on along the minus strand of NC_016088.4, from coordinate 13,666,557 downwards.
TGAATCCTGAACCCTAGTGTCACATGACCATAAAAACTTGATGCTTGAGTGTCCACATGGGTGCATGCATGACCAGTTTTGCATAAAATTTCCTAATCATCATTGTTGCATGTGTATCATGGGAATAATGTGGGACATCCCCTTCATCCCCGAACCACTGGCCAAACCCTGACATATATCATGACCAACCGTTCTACAAGCCTTGAGCCAGAATCCCAACTTACCATAAACCTTGACCCAGGGTGAGAATGTCAATCCTTGCCCTCGGAAGAAAACACAAAGAGAAGGAAAATTCCCAATCCAAGAAAGGGAGAAGACACAAAAAGAAAAAAAAAAAAGAGAATTCCCAATCCAAGAAAGGGAGGAGACACAAAACAGAAAGAAAATTCCCAATGAAAGAGTGGGAGAAAGCAAAAAAGAAAGGAAAATTCTCGATCAAGGATCGGAAGAAAACAGAAGAAATATGCAGAAAGGTCTTCGGACCAGACAATATCTGAACAGTACAGAATTGTCACCAAGTAAGCAAAAAAGAAAGGAAACCACGACCCAAAGTGGCCCTCTCCCTTTGATTGCCAACCAAAATTCTGTGTGCTAGCGACTTTCTCGCCACGCACTAAACAAAAACAGAAAAGGAAAAGGCAAAAACACTCAAAGCCAAATTCCCCACCTAAAAACCATTCCCAAAATAAGTCCTATTGATCCATGATCACGCATGTAATCTTTGATTTGATAGGAAATGATTTGCAAAATCAAGTCATGACATATCTATGGTTCGGAATTAGGATAAAACACTTACCTGTGTGAGATTGATACACTTTGAGTGATTTTTTCCTATCTTTGTTGGACCCAGTGTTTCCTCTAAATGATCGTTTAGAAATGAAATGCTAACATCCAAAATCTCATTTACGGTTATGAGAAAATTTCATCAGCATACTCTCCTTCCCCGATAGACACATTGTTTTTCATCCAAAAAGCATATGTTGCTCTGATCAGTTGGAAGTTTTGTCTCTTTACTAAAGCATGTTCGCATTTTGGTGAAGAAAACACCGAGACTATTTTTAGTCTCACAGTTGTCAAGAACTACGTAGGTCTGAGTTCCTCATCACAAATTGAGGATACGTAGGAGCAAAAGCCCTGCTTTTTTCGACCACCCCACCTTTTGTTACCGTGACCCAAGAGTCCAGTGGCATGCGGAGCCACATGACCGTGGAATCCCCAAATTCGTATGTTCCATCATTTATCATTTGTATGTTATCCTATTTCTATGACTTGAGGGACTAACATTTGTTTCATTTTGATTGACTTTTGTTTTGTGCATACATGTCGTTTGAACTGTTACGTATGTATTTACTTCCTTGTTGTCAATAGTGTTTGTTGAAGTTCCGAAATCGCGTAGAGTTTTTCATTTAGGGACGTTGTCATAAAAATAAAATGAACCAAAATCATGATAAAAAGAAGGAAGCGTTGTGAATAAAATGTCTATAAAGAAAAGAGAAAAAATGCTTTTAAAAGGGAAATATGTATAGAAGGATTTTTGTGTGTAAATGATGCGTGGAAAGGAATTCTTGTGTGTGTGAGCAACGAGTGTATATGAAGATACTTTTGTATGAACCATAAGTGTGTGTTGGGAAAAATGAAAAAATCTTTGAACGTAAATAGGGTTTGTATATAGACCGTGTGACGTAAAGAGAAAGAGTTCCAATGCGTGTATAGAAAAAGTTTTTCGTGTATGAAAATATAGATGTACAAAGAAAGGTTTTCCTCATAAAGGACCATAGGTGTATAATTTTGTGAATATATAAAAATGAAACAAAAAGGAAAAAGAAAGAAAGACCGCAAAGGTCGACATGTTAGTGTTAAGAAGTATAAATCATTCGTAAAGAGCAAACGTATCTTCTGGAAACAAGGGACTGATGCTAAGAGTTTATTTTCCGGAATGAACCGAGATAAGGATGGATGAATTCATTGAACTGATGAAAGAACATAACTTGGAAACGTTGGGTCTGTCTGTGTAAATTCCCAACCGTAGTTTCACATTACCATAAAAACTTGATGCTTGAGTGCCCACCTGGCTGTAGCCATGACTAATTTTGCACGTTGTTTTCAAATCATCATTGTCACGCGTGCCTTATGGAACAATATGGAAGCTCGGCCCGAAATTGACACCTTGACACCCAAATTTGTTTCGCCCCAGATATCAAGATTGGGTTCCCACGATAAAAGACCCCATTGAAACACAACCTTAGACTTTTTTTTGAACCTTGGCCAATAAAAAAGAATCCTCATTCCTTCCCCGAAGCAAAGGACAACGGAATCTCCTCAAGGGAGAGCGAATAGAATGCTAAAACCCGATTTCCCAAACAAAGGGATGGGAAAGGAGAAGTGAAAAGAAAGAAAAGGAAGAAATAGAAAGAAAGAAAAAGAAAAAAGATGAAAATAAAGAAAAGAACAAAAAAGAAAAGGAAAGATTCCCGATCGAAGGTCGAAGGGAAGTGAAAAGGGAAAAGAAGCAATTCTCGATTAATGAAAGAAAGAGGACAGAAATTCTTCAAGCCAGATTGCCACTCGAAATCATTCTCGACTGGCAATATCCCACCCCACATGAGCAAAGAGGAAAAGACCGAAACACCCAGCTTCCTCTCCAAAAACACCACCCTCGAGAAAATCCTATTGGTCCGTGATCGTACGTTTGATCTTTGATTCGATAGGAAGTCGTGTGTAAAATAGAGTCAGGGTGCAGTTATGGTTTGGGAATAGGATAAAACACTTGCCTTGTGAGTTTTATACACTATGAGTGATTTATTTTCAGCTTAGCCCGATGTTTCCCCTGCATGTTCATTTAAAAGCTAAAAGTTGACATCCTACCCTTCATTCTCGATTACAAGGAAGATTACCCTTAGAACAAGTATATTTTTCTCTAAGATATGGTGCTCTCGCTAATGATTTATTTTTCTTTGCAAAAAGCATGTTTGCTTTTGTAGGTGGAAAGACCCGGTGGATAGTTCGGTCCTGCCGACCAACCCTTTTTCGGAGTCCCATGATTTGCGTTTTCGTTCATGTGCCCTCCACCTTCGAGTTTGGAGCCATGCGTAGTGATTGCTTAGTGCAATTCTCCATTCTCAACCCTTTTTTGGAGCCCCATGAATTGTGTTTTCGTTCATGTGTCCTCCACCTTCGAGTTTAGAGCCATGTGTAGTGATTGCTTAGTGCAATTCTCCATTCTCAACTCTTTTTCGGAGCCCCATGAATAGCGTTTTCATTCATGTGTCCTCCACCTTCGAGTTTGGAGCCATGCGTAGTGATTGCTTGGTGCAATTCTCAATTCTCAACCCCTTTTTCGAAGCCCCATGAATTGCGTTTTCGTTCATGTGCCCTCCAACTTCGAGTTTGGAGCCATGCGTAGTGATTGCTTAGTGCAATTCTCCATTCTCAACCCTTTTTCGGAGCCCCATGAATTGCCTTTTCATTCATGTGTCCTCCACCTTCGAGTTTGGAGCCATGCGTAGTGATTGCTTAGTGCAATTCTCCATTCTCAACCCTTTTTCGGAGCCCCATGAATTGCATTTTCGTTCAGGTGTCCTCCACCTTCGAGTTTGGAGCCATGCTTAGTGATTGCTTAGTGCAATTCCCCATTCTCAACCCCTTTTTCGGAGCCCCATGAATTGCGTTTTCGTTCATGTGTCCTCCACCTTCGAGTTTGGAGCCATGCGTAGAGATTGCTTAGTGCAATTCTCCATTCTCAACCCTTTTTTGGAGCCCCATGAATTGCGTTTTCGTTCATGTGTCCTCCACCTTCGAGTTTGGAGCCATGCTTAGTGATTGCTTAGTGCAATTCTCCATTCTCAACCCTATTTCGGAGCCCCGTGAATTGGGTTTTTGTTCATGTGTCCTCCACCTTCGAGTTTGGAGCCATGCGTAGTGATTGTTTAGTACAATTCTCCATTCTCAACCCTTTTTCGGAGCCCCATGAATTGCGTTTTGGTTCATGTGTCCTCCACCTTCGAGTTTGGAGCCATGCGTATTGATTGCTTAGTGCAATTCTCCATTCTAAATCTTTTTTGGAGCCCCATGAATTGCGTTTTCGTTCAGTGTGTCCTCCACCTTCGAGTTTGGAGCCATGCGTAGTGATTGCTTAGTGCAATTCTCCATTCTCAACCCTTTTTCGGAGCCCCATGAATTGTGTTTTCGTTCATGTGTCTTCCACCTTCGAGTTTGGAGCCATGCTTAGTGATTGCTTAGTGCAATTCTCCATTCTCAACCCTTTTTCGGAGCCCCATGAATTGTGTTTTCGTTCATGTGTCCTCCACCTTCGAGTTTGGAGCCATGTGTAGTGATTGCTTAGTGTAATTCTCCATTCTCAATCTTTTCGGA
>NC_016088.4:13660617-13661884 GCF_000004515.6 Glycine max | reverse complement strand
TTCAGAGCCCCATGAATTGCGTTTTCGTTCATGTGTCCTCCACCTTCGAGTTTGGAGCAATGCGTAGAGATTGCTTAGTGCAATTCTCCATTCTCAACCCTTTTTTGGAGCCCCATGAATTGCGTTTTCGTTCATGTGTCCTCCACCTTCGAGTTTGGAGCCATGCGTAGTGATTGCTTAGTACAATTCTCCATTCTCAACCCTTTTTCGGAGCCCCATGAATTGCGTTTTGGTTCATGTGTCCTCCACCTTCGAGTTTGGAGCCATGCGTATTGATTGCTTAGTGCAATTCTCCATTCTAAATCTTTTTTGGAGCCCCATGAATTGCGTTTTCGTTCATGTGTCCTCCACCTTCGAGTTTGGAGCCATGCGTAGTGATTGCTTAGTGCAATTCTCAATTCTCAACCCTTTTTCGGAGCCCCATGAATTGCGTTTTCGTTCATGTGTCCTCCACCTTCGAGTTTGGAGCCATGCGTAGTGATTTCTTAGTGCAATTCTCAATTCTCAACCCCTTTTTCGGAGCCCCATGAATTGTGTTTTCGTTTATGTGTCTTCCACCTTCGAGTTTGGATCCATGCTTAGTGATTGCTTAGTGCAATTCTCCATTCTCAACCCTTTTTCGGAGCCCCATGAATTGGATTTTCGTTCATATTTCCTCCACCTTCGAGTTTGGAGCCATGCGTAGTGATTGCTTAGTACAATTCTTCATTCTCAACCCTTTTTCGGAGCCCCATGAATAGCGTTTTCATTCATGTGTCCTCCACCTTCGAGTTTGGAGCCATGCGTAGTGATTGCTTGGTGCAATTCTCAATTCTCAACCCCTTTTTCGAAGCCCCATGAATTGCATTTTCGTTCATGTGCCCTCCAACTTCGAGTTTGGAGCCATGCGTAGTTATTGCTTAGTGCAATTCTCCATTCTCAACCCTTTTTCGGAGCCCCATGAATTGCGTTTTCATTCATGTGTCCTCCACCTTCGAGTTTGGAGCCATGCGTAGTGATGGCTTAGTGCAATTCTCCATTCTCAACCCTTTTTTCGAAGCCCCATGAATTGCGTTTTCGTTCATGTGTCCTCCACCTTCGAGTTTGGAGCCATGCGTAGTGATTGCTTAGTGCAATTCTCCATTCTCAACCCTTTTTCGGAGCCCCATGAATTGGGTTTTACCTAATTGCTCCCCCCACCTTGAAGTAGGAGGCCTGGAGAAGGGATGGCTGAGGGAAATCTTCAATTCCCACTATTTTTACAAATACCAATAATTTGTGTTTTTTA
>NC_016088.4:13503087-13642170 GCF_000004515.6 Glycine max | reverse complement strand
GCCAAGTGTGGATTTTTATTTTTATTTAAAAAAGAACAAAATAGTTGTTACTTGATCTCAAGTACCTAGAATTTATAACAATTTCGGGGTTTTGGACCTGTTTGTATTATGTTGTGCAGAAAAGAAAAAGAAGGAGTTGAGACGAGAGTTGTCATGGACTAATCACGGAAAGGGCAAGACGGACGGAATTAGTGTCTTATCTTTGCTTTCCTCTTATCTCCGATAAAAGGTAAGTAAAGAGGGGCAACTATCATACCCTAATTTCATTCGGGGATTATTACTTGTTGACAAGCAACCTTTGGTTAGCCGCTTTGAGATACTTGGCGTCCTTTGTTGCACAATAAATGAAGTCCCGAGACGTGTCAGAAATCAAAAGGAAGCAGGCTAGCGCAATCCGTGAAATTCCGTGATGTGGCGGAAATCGAAAAGAGGTGTTTTTGCGTAATCCGTGAGTTTCCGTAACTCCTTCCAAAGCTAAAAAAGAGTAAATATATATTCCGAAAGGATTCGTAACCTTGCGGAAGGAAAATAAGTATCGTTATGAAATTCGTAAAGTTTCGTAACGTTACAAAAAAAGAATTACCAAAAAAATAGAAGGGGGGGTGCATTTAGTAATAAAGGGGGTACAAATAGCAATTTGGCCCACTTGGGCCTTCCAATCCTTCCTCCAGAAAGCTGTTGCTTCTGGAGGAAGCGACCTTGCTCGCCTGGGCGAGCTGGGTGGCAAGCTCCTCCCCTATTTTGCTATAAATAGGGGGAGGAGTGAAGAAGAAAAGGGTTCAGCCTTCTTGGCATTTCGTATTCTCTTAAATTTGCTGAGGAAAATTGTTTCCATGAAGAAAATCCAAGCCGAGGCGCTTCCGTAACGTTTCCGTGAGTAATTACGCGAAGATTCTCGATCGTTCTTCAAATATTCATCATTTGTTCTTCGTTTTCTTCAGTCTTCAACGGGTAAGTACTTCAAACCGAGCTTTTCAATTCATTCTATGTACCCGTGGTGGTCCACATTTTGTTTCATGTATTTTTATTCTCGTTTTCATTCGCTTTTTATACTCCCTTTTGACATGCTTAAGCCATTTATTTAAGTCATTTCTCGCCTAATCTAAAAATAAAATAAATTTCCACCGATCGTTATTGTATCATCCGTTAATTTCGGTTAAAATGAATTCCGACCGTTCGGTCGTGCCGTAACCACGTTGGAAATCAAAAAAGAGGTAAAATAATAATATAATAATCAAAAAAATACCTTTTAGTAAAACAAAGCGAAAAATCAATCGGACGTTTTCTCTCTGGGATTTCTCAATTCTTAATTGAATTGACTAATAACTAAAGTGAAACTAAGGCTAAAATTAATTCGCCTAGTCAAGCTCGTCCACAAAAAATAGGGTTTTGAAAGTTTATCATTTTAGTTTCTTACCAAGTAAAATGGATCATTTTTAAGGTCCAACGCCTTAAAATGATCACCTTTCAAGTAAAAAGAATCACTTGATTCATGCATAAGAAAGAACTACGTAGGTCTGATTTCCTCTTCGATGGAGGGTACGTAGGAGCAAAAGCCCCGCTTTTGTCGACCTCAAAAATAAAAAAGAAATAAAAGGTAACATAACACAATTTCACAATTCTAAAAAATAGGCTGTTGTCCTTTGAGACAAGCGTGAGAGGTGCTAATACCTTCCTCAAACGTAAATACAACTCCCGAACTTAGAATTTTCATTTTGACCGGTTTCCTTCGGTTTTTCCGACGTTTTCCACAAATAAACGTTGGTGGCGACTCTGTGCATCTTCCTCCTTTGGAAAGCGCACTCGTGAGACTCGCCCTCGCTCGCCCGCGAAGGGCACGTTGCGACAGCGCGATCATCTGGAAATCTAAAAATTTGCCAGTTGTGATGAACCGGCTAAGCGCAGCTGGCGCGCTTAGCGCGTTCATCGTGATTTCCAACAGAAATGAGGGGTCTTCACCCCTCTTATAGGCATTGCCCCTATTGGGCTCTAAAACCTAACTAAACCCTACATTGTAAACCATAAAACTAAAAACACTAAAGCTAAATAGAAATGCAAACTAAAATGCAATAAATCGTCTACCCTAAGGTTTAAGCTTTTGAAGGAAAAAGAAAATAACATAAAAAGCTTACTTGGATTGAGGTGAAAGATGTAAGATGAGAGCAAGAATGCAGGAGAATAGACTCAAAGCACACACAGAAAATTGCACAAAAGCACAGGGGTAGGCACAAGCACAAGAGAGTAAAAGCTTCTAGGTACAAAGAAACTCCTTGAGCCTTTGTTCTCAAGCTAAAATTCGTATTGCTCGCTTAGCGCATAGTCGCGCTTAGCGAATCAATAAGACGTTTGGTTTTAACAAAGCCTTGCGCTTAGCCCAACCTCGCGCTAAGCCCAATTCCAAATTTTCAAATTCCAAAGAGTTTTGGGGCTTAGCACAACAGGCCTGCGCTTAGTGTTGTCTGAAACTTAAAATTGTTCTGCAATTTGTGCTTAGCCTGAGATGTCAGGCTTAGCGCTAAATCAAGCTCTAACTTACAGGGATAGTCTAGGCTTAGCACATCGAGCGCGCTAAGTGCAATTCTATGAGTTTCAAAAATAGTGAAGGATTGACGCTTAGTGTATCCTGTCGCTAAGCCCAATTCATGAAAGTTCAATTCCAGAGAGGAAATTGAGCTTAGCACTTGATGTGTCATTATTTTCTCCTATTTCTTAACCCTTTTTGTCACCATTTTAATTACTGATTAGCCTTAATTGTCAAATTAATTATGCAGTTTTATCATTTGGGTCTACTTGAATAATTTTGTGTTTTTAATTTAATTTCAGGAGAATTATAAGCAATTGGGCTTGAATCCGGAATTGGGCTTGGACTTGAAGGGAGCAGACAATTTTATTTTATCAAATCTTATCTTATCCAAATTTTATTTCATCTAGATTTTATTTCGTCCAGATTTTATTTCATCCAATCTTATCTTATCTTGTCCAGATTTTATTTTATTTCTTTTATAGGCTTGGACTTAAAACAGATTTGTAAGCTTTGGGGCTGAGGACCTATATAACAGCACCAGGGTTTTAGTTTAAGAGAGTTTTGAGAGGAGAAGAATCTTAGGGTTTTGCAATTCCAGTTTTTATTGTTCATGCGCACTGTTCACGTAGAATAAAATTCGTTGTATGCAATTTCATTTTCTACTTCAATCTGCAATTTCGTTTTCTGCTTCCAATTGCAATTTCGTTTTCTGCTGATTAATGGAAGGCTAAGTCTCCAGCGTTGTTTTCTCTTGAGGATCAAGCACAGTTCTCTTTGAGATTTTGTTATTATTATTGAATTCTGGTCAGTTTTTCCTCTTCACCAATTGCTTTGTAATTGTTGCTATTAATCCATGCATGCTTAGTGCTTGATTAATTGTCTCTGTTCTTAATTTATGTTCATGCTTAATGATCAGTTTCGTTCATGATTAATTGGTGTATGTGTTGCTTAATCACATAATGACAGCCTGATGTTAATTTTCGCTTAGTAAGTTAATTTAGGGTTAGATTAAGTAATTGAACTGATTAGGGATAAATCCTCGTAACCTAGGATAAGACACTTGCTTGTGAATCAAGGGGGAACAACTTGTTTTAATTATGTTATTTCTTTAATTTGAATTTGCTTGCGGTTTAATTTACACAAACAAACAAACCCCCCCCCCCCCAATTCGTTACTGTTTTATTACTAACTGTTATGAACATTTGGTTGACCATTGCTCGTTGGGAGATGACCTAGGATCACTTCCTAGATACTGCATTTTTAATGTTTATTTGATTCGGGTACAGCCTCGATCAACGCTACAACAATAATTTTTCAATAGAGAAGGAATTGCGCTTAGCGTGTCATCTCCGCTGAGCCCAAGTTAGTGAAGTTCAATTCCAGAGAAGAAATTGGGCTTAGCGCAGTGATCTGCGCTTATCTGAACCATCTAGCCAATTGGTGAAGGGTTAAAGCGCTTAGCGCAAGAAACAACGGCTTAGCGCGTGAAGACATGGCGCTTAGCGCAAGAGTTGTGCTTAGCGGATAGACAACTGAAAAAAAATTTGAGTCTTTTTCCTATCTATCTCTTCACAAGAACTTGAAACCCTTCTTCTCAATACTAATCAGGCTTAAGTCAGATACAATCACAAGCAATTAAACTAACTAAATGCAGGAAAAAAAATTAGAAAAAGAGTTGGGTTGCCTCCCAGTAAGCGCTTGTTTAACGTCATTAGCTAGACGCATCATTCTGTTATCCTGGATCCAACAAGGTTCCAACTTCTAGAACCTTCTTCTCTAGTCTCTTTTCCTCCATCACATTTACCTTCAAACAAACATTTTGGTCAGGCAAAGCTTTCTCTTCATGAAACAGATCGAAACTGATATGTTGGTCTTCTATGGCCATTTGTAGTTTCCTCTTCCCCATGTCTACCACACAGCTTGTGGTATACATAAACGATCGTCCAAGAATTAGGGGAATGTCAGCATCTTCTTCTATGTCCATCACTACAAAATCAGCCGAAAAGATCAAATGTTTGACCCTAACCAAAATGTCTTCAATCACTCCATAGGGTCTTGTGATGGAGCGATCAGCTAATTGTAAGGTCATGCGAGTGGGTATTATCTCTAACTCTCCAAGTCGCCGGCACATGGAGAGAGGCACTAAATTGATACTGGCTCCTAAGTCAATGAGAGCCTTACCCACAGCAACCTCACCAATAGAACACAGGATCGTGACACTTCTAGGATCTTTGTGCTTCGGTGGAAGGATGCCACTCTACAATTTCATGTCACTGTGGATGTACCGGTTCTTCTTCATCAGTGTCATACCCTAATTTCATTCGGGGACCATTATTTGTTGGCATGCGACCTTCTCTTGACCGCCTAAAAATGTTTAACACCCATCGTTGTGTGATCTGTAAAGTCTCGCAACATTCTGGAAGTCAAAAACAAGCATTGTTGCTTAATCCGTAAAGTTCTGCAACATTCCGGAAGTCAAAAAAAGCATTCTTGCGTAATTCGTAAAGTTTCACGACATTCCGGAAGGAAAAACAAGCATCGTTACATAATTCGTAAAGTTTCGAGATGTTTCGGTCAAAAACACGAAACATAAGTGTATTTAGCAAAATGGGGTATGTGTAAATAAATGGGAGTGTATTTAGCAAAGGGGGGGTGAACTTATCAAGATCCTCCATGTTTTGTTGAAAAATGGTTTTCGGGGCTTCTAAGGCTTCTGTAATGCTTCCGTAAAATTTCCAAAAACCGTGGGTAAGCATATTTCACTTAATATTGGTGAAAGGGAAGAGGAAAAAGAAGAAAATCAAGTCCTATATGCTTTCGTAAGGCTTTCGTAACTTTTCCGTAAATTAGGAAAATGGGGGTGAACTTATCAAATTAGGGGTGCAAATAGAAATTTTCAAATTTTCGAATCTAGGCCCTTCCAGAATATTTTGGAAGTGGGGTTGCTTCTGGTGGAAGCAATCCAGCTCACCAGGGCGAGCTGAGCTCGCCAGGGCGAGCTGGGCGTCAACCTCCTCCTCTTTTTCCTATAAATAGGCGAAGGGAGGTTGTTCCAAATGGTCCCTAACCCCCTTGGCTATGCATTTCAGCTGTTTTGGGGGAAAAAATTGTTTCTGCGAAGAAAATCCTAGCTTAGGTGCTTCCGTAATGCTTCCGAGATGTTTTCGTGAGCAAATCCGTGAAGGTTTTCTGCCGTTCTTCATCCATTCTTCATTCTTCAACTGATAAGTTTCCGAATCCGAGACTTTCAATTCATTTCTTGTTTATTGGATTTCATCTTTATTTCGTTCACTTTCGGTTTTCTTTTCTTCCGTTTTTAATGAACTTTAACCGATTGTTTAAGCCGTTATCTCGCCTAATAAATGACAAAATGAATTTCAATCGATCATTTGCGTTGTAATCTCGTTTAATCATTGTTAAAGCAAAATCTAACCAATCATTCACACTGTAACCACGGTTAAACCAAAAAAGGCAAAATAATAATAAAATAATCAAAATATCTTTGAATAAAATAAAAAAAATCAATCGGACGTTTTTCTTTGGAAGTTTCCATGAATGAATTGACTAATAACCAAAGTGAAATTAAGGCCAAAATCAACTCACAAATCAAGCTTTGTCCGCAAAAATCACTAAAAACCGTTTTAAGGTCCAACGCCTTAAACGATCCTCTTTGCTTTTATCGGTTAACATGGACTGTTCAAAAGCCTAAAATCAACATGAAACTTTACCACTTTCACAAAGAACTATGTAGGTCTGATTTCCTCATCGCAATTGAGGATACGTAGGAGAAAAAGCTCCGCTTTTGTCGACCACCCCAAGAGATCATTAATGGTCCAATGCCTTAACGTTTCTCTCCTTTCAAAAACAAAGAGATTGTTAATGGTCCAACACCTTAATGTTTCTCTCCTTTCAAAAGAATCAAAAGATCGTTTAAATGGTTCAATGCCTTAAAATGACTTTTGTGCGATTAAAATCGATCTTGCGGAAAAAGATCAAAACAACTTAACCAACGTTTAGTTCTCAAAGAACTACGTAGGTCTGATTTTCTTATCGCAATTGAGGATATGTAGGAGCGAGGGAAACACCCTTGTCGACCACGAAAAGATAAAAAATACAAAAGGCATAAAAGACATAAAAACGTAAAAAAGGGAAAATAAAACAAATCGAAGACATGATATTGGACACTTGGTTAAAGGCTGATGTCCTGTGTGACGGGCGCGTGGGGTGCTAATACCTTCCCCGTGCGTAAAAACAACTCCCGAACCTTTCACACTTAAAGTTTGTAGACCACACCTTTCTGGTTTTTCCGATGTTTTCCTCGAATAAACGTTGGTGGCGACTCCGCGCATTTTCCTTTCTTGGAAGACGCGCCCGTGAGTCCCGCGTCGCCATCCCGCCGAAGGGTAGGTTGCGACAGTTGGCGACTCCGCTGGGGAATGTTTTTAAAGAGTTAGGCCTATTAATCTTTTGTACAAAAGTTGTGTTTTCCCTTTCATCGGTTCCGCTTTTCCTTTATGTTCTTGAATAAACTTCTTCGATGCTTTAAGCATGTTTTAATGTATGCATGTGATAAATATGTATTCATTTGATGCACACAACATGAACACCTTTTTTGCACACACGGTGAGTTGAAAAGGGGCCCTATACCCGGGTCCATGGGAACATAAGGAGTGGAGGTGAATCTGTGGTCATGTTGGGTCTCCGACTAGCTTGATAACAGTGAACCCTCATCTAGAGTTTTTCTCTTTGATAACATATTGTTGCTGGTAGTCCCTACTGCCGCAATATGTTTTTCGAAGGGGATGATACCTCTAGAAACCATCAAGAGAGATATGACCACCTTGGGAATTATCACTAAAGGCCTTTTAGTTCCTCCCGTTTAGGTCCCTAAAATAGGGGCACGAAGCGAACACGCTGTGTGCCTTTTTAAACACTGCCATGCATATAACCTAAATGTCATGTACGCGTTTGCTGCATGATTATTTGAGGATATTGCCATGCTATGTACATCCCCCTGTTGCGCTTTGGCGCATCTGCATCATGTCGTCACGCATGCGTTGTATGTTGGTCTCGTCTTTTGTCACGGGAAGCCAGAAGCTACATATCACCTTCTTAACTACACATATGGGGCATTGCGCCCCCGAATGCATAAGTAAGAAGAGATGATTTTCCGGGCTCTCGTGTCCGTAAATGCATTCATATCATGCATCACATAAGCATCTCTTCATGGCATCATAATGAACATATCGTCCTTGCATTTGTCTGTTATCATATTCCAGCATCACATTTTGCATAAGTCATTGCATCATCATGCATATGCATTCAACATACTTTTTATTCTACAAACTGCATACCTTTTGTTTTCATGTTTGCTCATGCATGATCCTTGTGTTTTCCTCTGCAAAACAAAAACAAAAAAGGAAGCGTGAAAATTCACACCGCATTCTTAGTTGCATGTGTTAGGTACCATGAGCCAACCATGTTGGGATCATAAACCCATTTCTAAAAAAAAAACAAACAAAACAAAATTATTGAGCATGGTAACTAATGCATGGTTGACTAGGAAATGATGTCTCTTCGGGCATCTCAATCTCATAATTACATTTTCCATGCATAGCAAACGTATTCCCGAGTCTTTCATCCCTATGAAATGTTGTCGAAGTATTGGCGATCAGAATTTCCATTCCTTGGATTACCAGGTTGAACTAAGCTCATGCTTTTACGAAAAGGTTCATCAAGTCAAGTTGAAGCATGGAAGTAACCATCTTGCAAAAATTGGGGCAAAAGATGGATCGAGTTACATCGCTGCTTCGTCTACTGCCAAACACATTTAGGATTGTTGATGTCCTTGTTACTTCCAGTTTCACCTTGACAAAGATGTCATGGACCATGTTGAAAATCTAAATTGATTTAACCCCTTGTCCTGCATAAAAATTCGCAATACTTCAATTGTGCATCATTCGCATACATCCATGCTTTTCATTGGTTGCATTGCTCATTGCATTCTTTCCTTGAAAAAAAACGAACTTAATCATTGTTATCAAAAGAAAAGAAAACGTTTTACGGCGCCCTTACCGAATCTGTGCTAGAGCTAGAGTAATGGGTGAAGTAGAGGAGGTGCTAGAGCAAATGAAGGCCGACACGGAGGCCTTGAAAGAGCAAATGGCCACAATGATAGAGGCCATGATGAGCATAAAGGAGATAATGGAGGTCAGTGCGGCTACAATAGCCGCTACCAGCACCATTGCTGGGGTGGACCTGACCCCCCCATATGGCCTCAACCAAATAAATCATCCAACCTTAGATATGGTAGGTCTGGAAGGCAAAGAGTAGGAAGGTACGGGCGACCCTCATTTAGTGCAAAAAACAAGCATGCCTTCCCACCATATGGCTTGCCTCCCAACTATACACCACCCAATGTGGCATACACTCCTAGTGAGGATGTCAATAACTCCGCTCCCATACTCATTGAAAGCCAACAACCTCAATCTGATCATGCACATGTCTCTCAACCCATGGGGGAGACACATGAAACGCCCCACCACAATCTAGCCGACTTCGAGCCTTGCCTCGGATTTGCCACTGAAGGGCAAGCAATTGGTGATATACCCCTGCAAAACACTTTGGAGAGCCCTCGGTATCACCCACAACCACACCTCTTGCATTCCACAACAAGTAAGGGGCTTGAATCTTTCAAAGAATATGTGCAAAAAGGGGCTTGAATCTTTCAAAGAATACGCCCAAAGGTGGAGAGACCTGGCAGCCCAAGTGGCACCCCCAATGACGAAAAGGGAGATGATAACTGTGATAGTAGACACATTACCAGTGTTCTACTATGAAAAGATGGTGGGCTACACACCTTCAAGCTTTGCTGATTTAGTTTTCTGACAAAAGGATCGAAGTGGATCTGAAAAGAGGAAAATTTAATCATCCTGCTTGGACGAATGAGAAAATTGGGGCAAATGAAGAGGGTGAGAATGAAGGAGAAACCCATGCTGCAACTATCATTCCTACATGGCCAAACTTCCCACCAGCCCAACAATGTCATTACTCAACCAATATCATCTCTACCACCCAGTCATCCACAAAGGCCATCCCCAAAACAGCCACTAGGCATGCCTACTTACCACATGCCTAATGCCCAAACACCACCTCTAGCACAAACCCAAAACACCAACCAAGAAATGAATTTTGCAGCGAAAAAACTTGTAAAATTCATCCCAATTCTGGTGTCCTATGTTGACTTGCTCCCATATCCACTCGATAATTCAATGGTAGCCATAACCCCAACCAAGGTTCCTCAACCTCCATTTCTCCGAGGATACGACTCGAACGTGTCATACCCTAATTTCATCCGGGGAGCTTCCATTGTTGGGATGCGACCCTCGTTTGACTACTTTGAGGTACTTGGCACCCATCATTGGGCAATTCGTGAAGTTCTGTGGCATGTCGGAAGTCAAAAGAAAGCATTGTTGCACAACCCGTGAATTTTCGTGACATGCCGGAAGTCAAAAGGAAGTGTAAATGCACAATCCATAAAGTTCTGTAACATTCCGGAAGGCAAAAAAGGGATGATTACGTAATCCGTAAGGTTCCGTAACATTACGGAAAGAAAACAAGTATCGTTACAAAATTCGTAAGTTTTCGTAACGTTACGGAAAAAGAATCAGCAAAAAAAGGCAAGGTGTGTATTTAGTAAAAATGGGGGTGCAAATAGAAACCAGACCCACTTGGGCCTTCCAGGATGTTCCTCCAGAAGGCGGTTGCTTCTGGAGGAAGCAACCTAGCTCGCCTGGTCGAGCTGAGCTCGCCTGGGCGAGCTGGGTGGCAAGCTCCTCCTTCCTGTTCCTATGAATAGGGGAAGGAGGGAAGAACAAAAATGTTCAACCCTCCTGGTATCTGAGATTCACTTAAAATTAGTAAGAAAAATTATTTTCGTGAAGAAAATCCTATCCGAGGCGCTTCCGTAACGCTTCCGTGACATTTCCGTGGGTGATTTCGCGAAGATTTTCAACCATTCTTCGACGTTCTTCGTTCGTTCTTCGTCGTTCTTCGGTCTTCAACCGGTAAGTTCCCGAAATCAAACTTTTCAATTCATTCTATGTACCCTTAGCGATCCTCATTTGTTTCGCGTGCTTTTATTTTCATTTCATTTACTTTCCGTACCCCCTTTTGACGTGCTTTAGTCATTTATTTAAGTCATTTTCTTGCCTAATCAAAAAATAAAATAAATTTCCACCGATCATTCGTATTGAAACATCCATTAATTTCTGTTAAAATGAATTTTGATCGTTCGGTCATGCCGTAACCACGTTTAAAAGCAAAAAAGAGGCAATATAATAATATAATAATCAAAAATATCTTTTAGTAAAATAAATCCAAAAAAATCAATCGGACATTTTTCTTTGGGATTTTCCTTTCTTAATCGAATTGACTAATAACCAAAGTGAAACTAAGGCTAAAATCAATTCATAAACCAAACTTTTTGTCATCGCCTAAAAAAGCCATTTTTAAAGGTCCAAACGCCTTGAAATGGTCTTTTTCGCTTTTATTGGTTAAATGTAGATTTCTAAAAAGCCTAAAAATCAACATGTAACTTTATTACCTCTTTCAAAAATAAAGAGATCATTAATGGTCCAACGCCTTAATGTTTTCTCTCTTCTCAAAAAGAATCGAAAGATTGTTTAATGGTCCAACGCCTCAAATGACCTTTCATTCAATAAAAACATACTTTGCGAAAAAGATAAAAAGACAACTTAACCATTGAAGTCGTATTCGCACATTTGATTAAAGGCTGTCGTCCCTTGTGACGGACATGTCGGGTGCTAATACCTTCCCCGTGCGTAAATACAACTCCCGAACCTTCCATTTAAAATTCATAGACCACGTCTTTTCCGGTTTTTTCGACGTTTTCCTCAAATAAATGATGGTGGCGACTCCGAGCGTATTCCTTTCTTGGAAGACGCACCCGTGAGCCTCGTGTAGCCCTCCCACCGAAGGGTAGGTTGTGACAGAACGCAACGTGTGCTTGTCATGGAGAAGCCCCGGAGCATTCCATTGAGCATTGTAGGGCCCTGAAGCATAAGGTGCAAGGTCTAATTGATGCGGGCGGGCTGAAATTTGAGGAGAATCGCGTGCAAGTCCTGACATTGACAAGAGATGCCACACATGGGGCAATTTGAAGGTTGTTGTTAGATGTCTCTAATGACTCATTTGGATTTTCAAGTTTATGCCATTATTGTAAACCACAATTGCAATACTAAATAATATGGATAAATTTGACATCCTTATCTCTCTCATACTCTCACAAACACATCTTTGCTTATTCAACTTCCACCAGAATGTGAGTGTAAGCCATGGGTTTGTTTGCACAAGCGACCTGCGCTCCTGAGTGTTGGCTTCCAAGACCGTTCAATCTGAAATTACTCGTTGGTAGGGTGCCATAAAATGACGAGTAAAGCAAAAAAAAAAAGTTCAAAAAGTTCAAGAAAAAAAGCATTTGATTGAATGTGTTTTCAAGTAAAAATATAGACGTTCATGTGACCTCATTTTATCATTCTGGAAAGTTTGTCTTTTTTAGAGAGAAGTGAGTTATCTAGAATAGGAATCATTTGACTTAACTTGTCAACTGAAAAAATCCTTCGACTATTTCTCGTCCTTGAAAAATTCTTTTTGCAAGAATCAACCGCTTCTTTCATTCTTCCTTGCAACAAGGTTGTGAAAACAAAACAACGATTGGTACCTCAAAGCCCTACACTGGGGCAATGAAAGGCACCATGCAAAAACCTCAAGCGAACCTAGGGGCAGATTAGAAGTTCTCACCCAATAGGTTCCCTACTACAAGGTCATGACGAAAGACAATGATTGGTACCTCAAAGCCTTACACTGGGGCAATGAGGGGCACCGTGCATGAGCCTCAAGCGAACCTAGGGGTAGATCAAAGGTTTTCACCTATCGATGTTTTAAAACAGAAAAAAAGGGGGGACAAACCCTAGGATTTCAATGGATTGATTAAACATCAAAAGGCTCCATTGTCATCACTCCAAAATGGTCAAGTGTTTAAATCAAACAGAACATACACTCTGAGGGAGTTCTCGGAGAGATTTGCAAAAGATAGGATAAGGTTGCATGAATTATCACCTCTTTCAGAAGAACAACCAATTTGTGTTTTCCAAAAACATCAAATCAAATCAAAATCACAAAATAGGGAAAGAATTTCATGAACATTGTACAACTTTCTATTACATTGCATTGATGCATATGAAGTCTGCATTTACCGCATTCCAAGAGAAAGGTTGCATGCATCTGGATCCCTAAAAATCATGTTAACCACATAGATTTCCTACATCTAATGTCCAATCTTTTTGAATTTGGGATGACCGGCCCTCTCAATGAGTCAATCTCATGCTTTCTCACAAGGGTGGACCTTTGGGTACTACTACCCTCACCTTCAGAGGGCTGCACGCCCTTGCCTTCAGAGGTCTACACGCCCTCGCCTTCAGAGGGCTACACGCCCTTGCCTTCAGAGGACTACACGTCCTCGCCTTCAGAGGACTGCACGCCCTCACCTTCAGAGGACTACACGTCCTCACCTTCAGAGGGCTACACATCCTCGCCATCAGAGGGCTGCATGCCCTCGCCTTCAGAGGACTACACGTCCTTGCCTTCAGAGGGCTGCACGCCCTCGCCTTCAGAGGGCTACATGCCCTCACCTTCAGAGGACTACACGTCCTCGCCTTCAGAGGGCTGCACACCCTCGCCTTCAAAGGGCTACTCACCCTCCCTTTCAGAGGACTACACGTCCTCGCCATCAGAGGGCTGCACGTCCTCACCTTCAGAGGGCTACAAGCCCTTGCCTTCAGAGGGCTACACATACTTACCTTCAGAGGGCTACACACCCTCGTCTTCAGAGGACTACTCGTCCTCGCCTTTAGTGGGCTACACGCTCTCACCTTCAGAGGGCTACACAATCTCACCTTCAGAGGACTACACGTCCTCGCCATCAGAGGGTTGTACGCCCTCGCCATCAGAGGGCTGCACGCCCCCACCTTCAGAGGGCTACACGTCCTCACCTTTAGATGGCTACATACCCCCACCTTCAGAGGACTACACGTCCTCGCCTTCAGTGGGCTACATGCCCTGATGAGGGCAAGGACCCACTTGAAGGACTTGGAGGACCTATGACAAGGGCTAGAGCAAGGAAAGCCAAGGAAGCTCTTCAACAAGTGTTGTCCATACTATTTGAATACAAGCCCAAGTTTCAAGGAGAAAAGTCCAAGGTTATGAGTTGTATCATGGCCCAAATGGAGGAGGACTAAATGGCACCACTTTGTCTCAATTTTAGAGTGTTTAGTTTGTCTAAATAATGGCCCAATCCTTGTAAAGTTGGCTGACCAAAATTATGTTTTGGGTTAATCAACTAAAAGGGATTTAGTTAGGTTTAATTCAAGTTGTAATAAGGGCCCAATTGGCAACCTAAGCATCAGCCTTTTGGGAGACCAAATGGGGGCTGACTTGATGGCTGTTGGGGGTGACTTTTGGTTGCCACAATTTCAGTTACACTCAGCCATTAAGTTCTTTAATTCCCTAGGTTAATGGCATTAAGTTCTTTTAATTCTAGGTTAGTGGCTCATTACTAAAATCTGATGTAAAGCTTCTATATAAGCTGAACCATTTTATCAATAAACACAAGTTGAGTTTTATTCAGAAAATTAGAGTTTATCTCTTTTATCTTAGTGAAAGTGATTCTCCTAAATTCTTGAGTGATTCAAGAACACCCTGGCTGTATCAAAGGACTTTCACAACCTTTGTGTGTTGCCCTCGCCGGAAAGAGTGATTCTTTGCTTCCCTTCATCTTCAACCTTGTTCTTTCAAACCACAATTCAAAAAAAATCCACTTCTGTCTAGAATTATCTTGTGGCCATAACTCCCATTTTACGCACTCAAATTAAGTGATTCTTGAGCCTAAATTGAATTTCAAAACGAGACCTTTCACCTTGTTTTGGAATCACCTCATTTGGAGCCCTGTAGCTTGAGTTATTGTCATTTCTATATTTCTGTCCAGCCACCACTTAACCGACGATTTACCATCCCATTCATCCATTTTATGCCAAGAACAACCTTATTAAGACCCACGAAATTAACTACCTTATTTTCCATCCTTTCCTTAATCAATTTCCGCATTTTCCATCAAGGTTTAATCCTAGACGATCCCAAGTCAGCCCTTGTGCCCATGAGGGTTCATATCATTTGGTAATCAGAGCTCCGGTTCTAGGATCAACACTTCCTTTGCTGGAAATATTGGATAACATCCTTCTTTATTTTTTTCTTTTCCATTTATATTACCTTCTTGTTCATGTTCTTTTTTTCTTTTAGGCTGAACCATTGCAAAAGTTAAGCCTTTGGATCTCTTTGTTATATAAAAAAACAGAAATTCGTATAAGCAAAAAAAAAAAAAATTGGGTTGAATGGTTCATGTTTGAAGAACTTTAAAAAAAATCTCTTTAAGGTAATATATTGGTTGTATGAAGGATTGTTACTTGAATTCCTAAATTCTGAATTTTATTTCCTTCAATTGTGCCTAAAAACATTGTTAGCCTTTTTCTTGGTTAACATTTTCCTTGTCTCTCTAACCTTACCTTACACATATTGGTGAATTGTTCTTTGCTGTGGCCATAATCTCTTGAATTGCCTAAGAACTCAAGGGGAATTAGAGTGGTAAAAGGCAAGAATGTTTTCATTAGAGAAAAGCCATAATTGTGTGATACACTTGAGTGGGTGAGATATTCAGACAACAACTATAATTGTCTTGTTACGTTTGATTTGTTTGTTTGAGATGTCAGGTACTAATCCTAATGATGGAGTGGGGCTTTCGCAATTCCAAATGCAAGCTTTGATGCAATATTTGGAGAGGTTAATGAAACAACAAGATGATGCGCTCTATGAGAGGTTGGATCAAATGAAGAATAGAGATCATAATGAAGAAGAAAGGAGGAGAAGAGGGAATGATGGTGTTCCTAGACAAAATCGAATTGATGGTATTAAACTCAACATTCCTCCCTTTAAAGGAAAGAATGATCCGGAGGCCTACATGGAGTGGGAGATGAAAATAGAGCATGTTTTCTCATGCAACAACTATGAGGAGGACCAAAAGGTGAAGCTTGCTGCCACGAAGTTTTCCAACTATGCTCTTGTGTGGTGGAACAAGCTACAAAAGGAGAAAGCAAGAAATAAAGAGCCAATGGTTGATACATGGGCGGAGATAAAAAAGATCATGAGGAAGCGGTATGTGCCGACTAGTTACTCAAGGGATTTGAAATTCAAACTCCAAAAACTAACCCAAGGCAACAAGGGGATTGAGGAGTATTTTAAGGAAATGGATGTGCTCATGATTCAAGCAAAGATTGAAGAAGATGAGGAGGTAACTATGGCTCGATTTCTTAATGGTTTGACTAATGATATCCGTGATATTGTTGAGCTGCAGGAGTTTGTTGAAATGGATTATTTGCTTCACAAAGAAATCCAAGTAGAGCAACAATTAAAAAGGAAAGGAGTGGCTAAAAGGAGTTTTACCAACTTTGGTTCTTCTAGTTGGAAAGACAAAGGTAAGAAAGATGGGGCTGGTACTTCTAGTAGTTCCACACCTACCCCATCAAAAACTCGCTCAAAGTCCCAAGAGGAACCCTCTAAAAGGAGTAGAGATGTGAAGTGTTTCAAGTTCCAAGGCCTAGGACACTATGCTTATGAGTGCCCTAAGGAGGTCCATGGTTCTTAGAGATGGAGAATATATAAGTGAATCCAATGTTGAAGAGGAAGAGGAGAGTGAGTACGTAGAGGAAGAGGAGACTCTAGAGGGAGATTTGTTGATGATTAGACGGTTACTTGGTGGTCAATTGAAGTATGAGGAGGAGAGCCAAAGAGAAAACATCTTTCACACTAGATGTTTAATCAATGGCAAGGTGTGCATGGTGATCATTGATGGAGGTAGTTGCACCAATGTGGCTAGTGCTAGATTAGTGTCAAAGCTACATTTAGCTACTAAACCACATCCTAGGCCATACAAACTTCAATGGCTTAGTAAGGATGGAGAGGTGCAAGTGAGGCAGCAAGTTGAAGTGGACGTTTCCATTGGGAAATACAATGATAAGGTACTTTGTGATGTTGTTCCTATGGAGGCCACTCACTTACTTTTGGGGAGACCATGGAAATTTGATAAAAGAGTCAATCATGACGGTTACACCAACAAGATCTCTTTCATGCAGCAAGACAAAAAGATTGTGCTCAAACCATTGAGTCCATAAGAAGTGTGTGAGGATCAAAAGAAAATGAGAGAAAAACTTCTTCAAGAGAAAAGAGAAAAAGAAAAAGTGAGCAAAACACTTGAGAGTGAGAAAAAGAGGGAAACACTTGAGAGGAAAAAGAGTGAACAAAAGAAGAGTGAAACACTTGAAGTGAGGGAGATCTATTTAGCCACAAAAGTGAGGTCAAGAGGTTGTTTCGTGCTAAACAGTCACTATACATCTTGTTTTGCAAAAATCAGATTTTGACCACTAACACTTTTGATGATTTTGAAGTGCCTTCTAGTGTTAAAACTCTTTTGCAGGATTTTCAAGACATGTTTCCATCAAATGTGCCAAGTGGACTACCACCTTTGTAGGGAATTGAGCATCAAATTGATCTCATTCTGGGAGCTTCTTTGCCCAATAGGCCAGCCTATAGAAGTAATCCACAAGAAACCAAAGAGATTCAAAGACAAGTGGATGAACTCATTAGCAAAGGTTGGGTAAGAGATAGTATGAGTCCTTATGCTGTCCCAGTGATTTTGGTCCCTAAAAAGGATGGGACATGGCGCATGTGTTCCAATTGTAGAGCCCTTAATAACATCACCATTAAATATAGGCATCCTATACCTAGGCTTGATGATTTGCTTGATGAATTGCATGGTGCATGTTACTTCTCTAAAATCAATTTAAAAAGTGGATACAATCAAATTAGGATTAGAGAAGGGGATGAATGGAAAACTGCTTTTAAAACAAAATATGGTTTGTATGAATGGTTGGTTATGCCTTTTGGCCTAACTAACGCTCCTAGCACTTTCATGAGATTAATGAACCATATCTTGAGAGAGTTCATAGGGAAGTTCGTTGTGGTGTACTTTGATGATATTCTTATCTATAGCACTTCACTTGATTTTCATATTGATCATTTAAAATCTGTCTTGACTGTGCTTAGAGAAGAACAATTGTATGTCAATCTTGAAAAATGCATCTTTTGTACTAACCATGTTGTGTTTCTTGGTTTTATTGTGAGTTCAAAAGGAGTGCAAGTTGATGAGGAGAAGGTTAGGGCTATTCAAGAATGGCCTACACCTAAGTCCCTGACCGAGGTGAGGAGTTTTCATGGCTTAGCAAGTTTTTATAGACGATTTGTGAAGGATTTTAGCACATTGGCAGCACCTCTCAATGAATTTCTCAAGAAAAAAGTTGGTTTCAAATGGGGGAGAGAAACAAGAAGAAGCTTTCAATGTTCTTAAGCAAAAGCTAACTAATGCCCCCATACTTGCGTTGCCAAACTTTCAAAAATCTTTTGAAATTGAGTTTGATGCTTAAAATGTTGGGATTGGGGCTGTGTTGATGCAAGAAGGCCATCCAATTGCTTGTTTTAGTGAAAAGTTAAGTGGTCCTACCCTTAACTATTCAACTTATGATAAGGAGTTGTATGCCTTAGTACGGGCTTTGAAAACATGGCAACACTACCTTTATCCCAAGGAATTTGTCATTCATAGTGACCCAAATATATCAAGGGGCAAGGCAAGCTTAACAAAAGGCATGCAAAGTGGGTGGAATTCCTAGAGCAATTCCCTTATGTTCTCAAACATAAAAAGGGAAAAGGTAATATTGTAGCCGATGCTCTTTCTCGGCGTCATGCATTACTTTCTATGCTTGAAAGAAAATTGATTGGTCTTGAATATTTGAAAAGCATGTATGAAAATGATGAAACTTTTGGAGAAATTTTTAAAAATTGTGAAAATTTTTCAGAAAATGGTTTCTTTAGACATGAAGGTTTTCTTTTCAAAGAAAACAAATTGTGTGTGCCTAAATGTTCTACTAGAAATTTGCTTGTTTGTGAAGCGCATGAAGGAGGTTTAATGGGGCATTTTGGGGTCCAAAAGACTCTAGAAACATTACAAGAACATTTTTATTGGTCTCATATGAAAAAGGATGTGCAGAAATTTTGTGAACATTGCATTGTATGTAAAAAGGCAAAGTCTAAGGTAAAGCCTCAAGGATTGTATACTCCATTGCCAATTCTGGAGTATCCTTGGATTGATTAATCCATGAATTTTGTTTTAGGGCTGCCAAAAACAAGCAATGGTAGAGATTCCATTTTTGTGGTTGTTGATAGGTTTTCTAAAATGGCTCATTTCATTCCATGTAAAAAAGTTGATGATGCTTCCCATGTGGCTGATTTGTTTTTCAAGGAGATTGTGAGACTCCATGGTTTGCCAAGGAGCATTGTTAGTGATAGGGACTCTAAGTTCCTAAGCCATTTTTGGAGGACTTTGTGGAGCAAGTTGGGCACTAAATTGTTATTTTCAACCACTTGTCACCCACAAACTGATGGGCAAACGGAAGTTGTTAATAGGACTTTGGGAACTTTGCTTAGGACAGTTTTGAGGAAGAACTTAAAAACTTGGGAAGCTTGTTTACCGCATATTGAATTTGCTTACAATAGAGCTGTTCATAGCACCACTAATTGTTCTCCTTTTGAAGTTGTTTATGGTTTTAACCCACTAACTCCTCTTGATCTTTTGCCTATGCCTAATGTTTCTGTTTTTAAGCATAATGAAGGTCAAACAAAGGCGGACTATGTGAAGAAGCTTCATGAGAGAGTCAAAGATCAAATTGAGAGGAAAAATAAAAGCTATGCTACACAAGCCAACAAAGGGAGAAAGAAGGTTGTCTTCGAACCCGGAGATTAGGTTTGGGTGCACATGAGAAAAGAAAGGTTTCCGGAACAAAGGAAATCAAATCTTCAACCAAGGGGAGATGGACCATTTCAAGTGCTTGAAAGAATCAATGACAATGCTTACAAAGTTGAGCTGCCCAGTGAGTATAATGTTAGTTCCACCTTCAATGTCTCTGACTTAACTCTTTTTTATGCAGATGGAGAATCCAATTTGAGGACAAATCCTTCTCAAGAGGGACAGAATGATGAGGACATGACCAAGAGCAAGGGCAAGGATCCACTTGAAGGACTTGGAGGACCTATGACAAGGGCTAGAGCAAGGAAAGCCAAGGAAGCTCTTCAACAAGTGTTGTCCATACTATTTGAATACAAGCCCAAGTTTCAAGGAGAAAAGTCCAAGGTTGTGAGTTGTATCATGGCCCAAATGGAGGAGGACTAAATGGCACCACTTTGTCTCAATTTTAGAGTGTTTAGTTTGTCTAAATAATGGCCCAATCCTTGAAAAGTTGGTTGACCAAAAATATGTTTTGGGTTAATCAACTAAAAGGGCTTTAGTTAGGTTTAGTTCAAGTTGTAATATGGGCCTAATTGGCAACCTAGGCATCAGCCTTTTGGGAGACCAAATAGGGGCTGACTTGATGGCTGTTGAGGGTGACTTTTGGTTGCCATAATTTCAGTTACACTCAGCCATTAAGTTCCTTAATTCCCTAGGTTAATGGCATTAAGTTCTTTTAATTCTAGGTTAGTGGTTCAATTCTAAAATCTGATGTAAAGCTTCTATATAAGCTGAACCATTTTATCAATAAACACAAGTTGAGATTTATTCAGAAAATTAGAGTTTATCTCTTTTATCTTAGTGAGAGTGATTCTCCTAAATTCTTGAGTGATTCAAGAACACCCTGGCTGTATCAAAGGACTTTCCCAACCTTTGTGTGTTGCCCTCGCCGAAAAGAGTGATTCTTTCCTTCCTTTCATCTTCAACCTTGTTCTTTCAAACCATAATTCCAAAAAAATCCATTTCTGTCTAGAATTATCTCGTGGCCACAACTACCATTTTACACACTCAAATTAAGTGATTCTTGAGCCTAAATTGAATTTCAAAATGAGACCTTTCACCTTGTTTTGGAATCACCTCATATGGAGCCCTGTAGCTTGAGTTATTGTCATTTCTATATTTCTGTCCAGCCACCACTTAACCTACGATTTACCATCCCATTCATCAATTATATGCCAAGAACAACCTTATTAAGACCCACGAAATTAACCACCTTATTTTCCATCCTTTCCTTAATCTATTTTCGCATTTTCCATCAAGGTTTAATCCTAGACGATCCTAAGTCAGCCCTTGTGCCCATGAGGGTTCATATCACGCCCTCGGCTTAAGAGGGCTGCACGCCCTCGCCTTCAGAGGACTACACGTCCTTGCCTTCCGAGGGCTACACGTCCTCACCTTAAGAGTGTTACACGCCCTCGCCTTCAGAGGGCTGCACGCCCTCACCTCAGAGGGCTGCATGCCCTCGCCTTCAGAGGGTTGCACGCCCTCGCCTTCAAAGGGCGACAAGTCCTCGACTTCAGAGGGCTACACGCCCTCGCCTTTAAAGGGCTATGCGTCCTCACTTTCAGTGGGCTCCATATCCGCACCTTAAGAGAATTTAAGGTCCTCTGCCCTTAATGCTTAACCGAGACTTGTGCTCCAGGGTGAGGGGCCAGTAGTTTCCTTTTATCAGTTCCTGGGCCACCCCCTGATCCCGGACGAGGGTCAACTGTGCGAGCACAACTAGAGGAGGAGGCTATCATGTAGCTACTATGCATACCATGGCAAGATTTCACCCGTGCCGCTGCAAAGAGACGAGTGCGGATCATGCGAACCAACATGACCACTCTTACACAAATATGGATGACATTGCTACTGAGCAACATTCTGCCCAGCGACCACAATGTCGATATCCCCCTGCGGAAGTATCAGTTGGGATCGCGCCCACAAGACACCCAGTGGACCCAGAGAAGTCCAATAGGGCCCTGCGGTTTCCAGCTCTGGTTATGGGCCTTTGTCAGTCCTACAGGGTGCCCGTCCCCCCTAGCAAGGTCATGCCATCGTGACATAGGTAAGTATGCACATGGCTCAACTAATTTTTGATGTCATCTACTATTTGTACGGATCGCACTCGCAAGACACCCAGTGGACCCGGAGAAGTCCAACAGGGTCCTGGGGTTTCCAGCTCTGATTACGGGCCTCTGTCAGTTCTACGGAGTGCCCGTCGCCCCCAGCAAGGTCATCAAGCCTCGTACTAACCAAGCTTTGATCAAGAAGTATTACGCCCCCAAGAAGGCGCAGGGTGAGACACCACAGCAGCCAGGGCATGGCCGGCAGCGGACAACAGACGCACTGCCGCCTTCTCCAAAGTTTACCTCAGCTCATCCACAAAAAGGCTAGAGTGTTGCCTACGACACATGGCCGACCAGCAGGCGACCAAGTCCAAAGCAAAGGTAAGCAAAAGTATTAGGTCCGTGACTGACAAGTCATCACGCGACCAACTCAAGATGTTAAAGAAGTGCTACTAGGAGGCAGCCTAGTACCTTTTAAATTTCGGCTTGTTATTTGATCACCTTTGTTTCTCAAGTCATAGTAGGACACACCCAGTTGCTCATGATCCTAGGAATTTAAATAAAACAAGCACATGCTCGGAAGGTAGTCATACCTCACAAAATATATGTATGTGTGTTTAGGTAGAGAAAATACCTTAAATATGCATGTATGTAATTTAGGTAGCAAAAAAATACCTCACAATATATATATATATATATATATATATATATATATATATATATATATATATATATATATATATATATATATACACCTTGGTTACGCATGTATATATAAAAAATATACATATGTTTAGGTAGCAAAATACCTCATGAAAAAAACAGAAAACAGAAAAGTAAAATAAAAATACTTTGGCTGAAAAGCCAGCACGCTTTTGAAAAGAAATAACTTCCAGCTTTTCTTTGAAAAAGATTCACCAATCAAAACAAAGGGTTTTGTTGAAAAAATGTGTATACACCTGAAGGGTGAATGCTATGAAAATTTTCCCGAACACCCAAAATGGACTCGGATGAATGCATGAATTGATAAAGGAGCATATTTTGGAAACACTGGGTTGACTTAAATAGGAAAAATGAACCCTGAGCCCTAGTGTCACATGACCATAAAAACTTGATGCTTGAGTATCCACATGGGTGCGTGCATGACTAGTTTTGCATAAAATTTCCAAATCATCATTGTTGCATGTGTGTCATGGAAATAATGTGGGACATCCCCTTTATCCCTGAACCACTGGCCAAACCCACACCCTGACATATATCATGTCCAGCCGTTTTATAAGCCTTGAGCCAAAATCCCAACTTACCATAAATCTAGACCCAGGGTGAGAATGTCCATCCTTGCCCTCGGAAGAAAACAAAAAAAGAAAAAGAAAGTTCCCGATCAAAGATCGGAAGAAAGTAAAAGAAGAAAATTCCCATTCAAAGATTGGAAGAAAGCTAAAAAGAAAGAAAAATTCCCGATCAAAGATCGAAAGAAAACAAAATAAATATACAGAAAGGTCTTTGGACCAGACAATATCTAAACAATACAGAATTGTCACAAGTAAACAAGGAAAGAAAGAAAACCACGACTTGAAGTGGTCCCCTCCCTTTGATTGCCAACCAAAATCTTGTGCGCTAGCGACTTTCTCGCCCCGCACTAAACAAAAACAGAAAAAGGAAAAGGCCCAAACACTCAGAGCCAAATTCCTCACCAAAACACCATTCCCAAAAAAGTCCTATTGATCCATGATCACGCACGTAATCTTTGATTTGATAGGAAATGATTTGCAAAATTAAGTCATGACATATCTATGGTTCGGAATTAGGATAAAACACTTACCTTGTGAGATTGATACACTTCGAGTGATTTTCTTCTATTTTGTTGGACTCAGTGTTTCCTCTAAATGGTCGTTTAGAAACAAAACTCAAACATCCAAAATCTCATTTATGGTTATGAGAAAATTTCATCAGCATACTCTCCTTCCCCAATAGACACATTGTTTTCCATCAAAAAATCATATGTTGCTCTGATAAGTTGGAGGTTTTGTTTCTTTACTAAAGCATGTTTGCATTTTAGTGAAAAAACACCAAGACTATTTTAGTCTCACAAAGGCAAGAACTACGTAGGTCTGAGTTCCTCATCTCAAATTGAGGATGCGTAGGAGCAAAAGCCTCACTTTTGTCGACCACCCCACCTTTTGTTACCGTGACCCAAGAGTCCGGTGGCATGCGGAGACACCCGACGATAACCCGCACACACCCTTTGTTATCCAACGACGCGAGAGTCCGGTAGCATGCGGAGACACCTTACGATTATCCGCACCACATCATTCGGAGATCCTAAGTCCGATTGACAAGTAGAGACCAATGTGATCATCTGCACCATTTCCAAAGATGTCAGCGTCTTCCGGTACGGACTATTTTAGTCTCACACTGCTTTCGCAGGAACTACGTAGGTCTGAGTTCCTCATCACAAATTGAGGATACATAGGAGCAAAAGCCTCGCTTTTGTCGACTGCCCCACCTTTCACTATCGTGACCTGTAAGTCCGTTGGCACACGGAGGCTCCCTATATGGTAACCCGCACACACTCTTTCGCTATCTGTCAGACTCAGAGTCCGGTAGCATGCAAAGACTAACGTCGTCATCTGCACCCTTTGTCAATCAGGGGCAAGCAAACCCGTTGACACACGGAGACTTACGTCGTCTTCTGCACCTTTGTCATCTAGAGATGGCGAGTCCGATGACATGCGAATATACCCAAGTGGTTATCCGTACAAACGATTTCTATTAAT
This sequence comes from Glycine max, assembly GCF_000004515.6. Lineage (NCBI taxonomy): Eukaryota > Viridiplantae > Streptophyta > Magnoliopsida > Fabales > Fabaceae > Glycine > Glycine max. Next base: position 13,617,795 of record NC_016088.4, on the reverse strand, counting down.
CCTGACCTGTGAAGTCAGGTCACATGCGGAGATACCTAAGTGGTTATCCGTACAAAATGATTTCTGTTAATCCTGACCCGTGAAGTCAGGTGGCAGGCAGAGATACCCAAGTGGTTATTCGTATAAACACTCTTTCGCTATTCGTCAGACTCAGAGTCCGGTAGCACGCAGAGACTAACGTCGTCTTCTGCACCCTTTGTCAATCAGGGGAAAGCAAACCCGTTGACATGCGGAGACTTACATCGTCTTCTGCACCTTTGTCATCTTGACCCGTGAAGTTAGGTGACATGCGGAGATACCCAAGCGGTTATCTGTACAAACGGTTTCTGTTAATCCTGACCCATGAAGTCAGGTGACATGTGGAGATACCCAAGTGGTTATCCGTACAAAACGATTTATGTTAATCCTGACCCGTGAAGTCAGATGGCAGGCAGAGATACCCAAGTGGTTATCCGTATAAACACTCTTTCGCTATCCGTCAGACTCAGAGTCCGGTAGCATGCAGAGACTAACGTCGTCATCTACACCCTTTGTCAATCAGGGGCAAGCAAACCCGTTGACACGCGGAGACTTACGTCGTCTTCTGCACCTTTGTCATCCTGACCCCTGAAGTCAGGTGACATGCGGAGATACCCAAACGGTTATCCGTACAAACGGTTTTTGTTAATCCTGACCCGTGAAGTCAGGTGACATGTGGAGTTACCCAAGCTGTTATCCGTACAAAATGGTTTCTGTTAATCCTGACCCGTGAAGTTAGGTGGCAAGCGGAGATACCCAAGTGGTTATCCGTATAAACACTCTTTCGCTATCCGTCAGACTCAGGATCTGGTAGCATGCAGAGACTAACGTCGTCTTCTGCACTTCTGTTAATCCTGACTCGTGAAGTCAAGTGACATGCGGAGATACCCAAGCGGTTATCCGTACAAACGATTTCTATTAACCCTGGCCCGGGAAGTCAGGTGGCAGGCAGGGGTATCGTATGGTTATCCGCACCTTTCGTCAACCAGGGGCAAACGAGCTCGTTGGCACACAGAGACTAACGTCGTCTTCTGCACCTTTTGTCATCCCGAGACAGCGAGTTAGGTGGTAGGCGGAGATACCTTATGGTCATCCGCACCTTTCGTAAACCAAGGCGAACAAGTTCGATGGTATCGGGATGATGTTGGTCGTTCGATTCTGATTATTTTGAAATTTTTGCAGGTTTTTACTTTTGTCATCCAGAGACATTCAAGTCCGACGACGCACAAGATTCTTCTCTGCTAGACGGGGATGATCGAGTTCGATAGCTTGTGGAAATGTCGAGGTTATCCCATTTTATCACTTTCAAGGCACTGAAGTTTTGCTAACGCTCCTGATGCCTTTTGTATTCTTTCTGAATGACAGGTTCCGCTGGTTGGGTAAAAATTCCCGAAAAACCTTGGGTAAAAGTTTTGCTTTCGGGGCTTCCGTAAAATTCACGAAAAACCTTGGGTAAGCATATTTCACTTAATATTGGTGAAAGGGAAGAGGAAAAAGAATAAAATCAAGTCCTATATGCTTCTGTAATGCTTCCGTAACTTTTCCGTAAACTACGAAAATGGGTGAACTTATCAAAATGGGGGTGCAAATAGCAATTTTCAAATTTTCGAATTTAGGCCCTTCTAGAACATTTTGGAAGTGGGGTTGCTTATGGAGGAAGCAACCCAGCTTGCTTGGGCGAGCTGGGCGGCACCCTCCTCCCCCTTTTCCTATAAATAGGCGAAGGGAGGCTATTCCAAATGGTCCCTAACCCCCTTGGCTATGCATTTTAGCTGTTTTGGGTGAAAAAATTGTTTCCGTGAAGAAAATCCTTGCCGAGGTGCTCTCGTAACGCTTCCGAGATGTTTCCGTGAGCAAATCTGTGAAGGTTTTCCGCCGTTCTTCACCGCTCTGTATTCGTTCTTCGTTCTTCAACCGGTAAGTTTCTGAATCCGAGACTTTCAATTCATTTCTTGTTTGTTGGCTTTCATCTTTATTTCGTTCACTTTCGGTTTTCTTTTCTTTCGTTTTTTACGAGCTTTAACCGATCGTTTAACCCGTTATCTCGCCTAATAAATGATAAAATAAATTTCAACCAATCATTTGCGTTGTAATCTCGTTTAATCACTGTTAAAGCAAAATCTAATCGATCGTTCACACTGTAACCACGGTTAAACCAAAAAAGGCAAAATAATAATAAAATAATCAAAATATCTTGAAAAAATAATAATAAAATAATCAAAATATCTTTGAATAAAATAATCAAAAAAATCAATCGAACGTTTTTCTTTGGAAGTTTCCTTGAATGAATTGACTAATAACCAAAGTGTTACTAAGGCTAAAATAAACTCACAAATCAAGCTTTGTCCGCAAAAATCACTAAAAACCATTTTAAGGTCCAACGCCTTAAACGATCCTCTTTGCTTTTATCGGTTAACATGGACCGTTCAAAAGCCTAAAATAAACATTAAACTTTACCACTTTCTCAAAGAACTACGTAGGTCTGATTTTCTTATCGCAATTGAGGATATGTAGGAGCAAAAGCCCGCTTTTGTCGACCACCCCAAGAGATCGTTAATGGTCCAATGCCTTAACGTTTCTCTCCTTTCAAAAACAAAGAGATCGTCAATGGTCCAACACCTTAATGTTTCTCTCCTTTCAAAAGAATCAAAAGATCGTTTAAATGGTCCAACACCTAAAACGACTTTTATGCGGTTAAAATCGATCTTGCGGAAAAAGATCAAGACAACTTAACCAACGTTTAGTTCTCAAAGAACTACGTAGGTCTGATTTCCTCATCGCAATTAAGGATACGTAGGAGCGAGGGAAACACCCTTGTCGACCACAAAAAGATAAAAAATACAAAAGGCATAAAATGACATAAAAATGTAAAAAAGGGAAAATAAAAAAAATCGAAGACATGATATTGCACACTTGGTTAAAGGCTGTCGTCCTTTGTGGCAGACGCGTGGGGTGCTAATACCTTCCCCGTGCGTAAAAACAACTCCTGAACCTTTCACACTTAAAGTTTGTAGACCACACCTTTCTGGTTTTTCCAACGTTTTCCTTGAATAAACGTTGGTGACGACTCCGCGCATTTTTCTTTCTTAGAAGACGCACCTGTGAGCCTCGCGTCGCCCTCCTGCCGAAGGTTAGGTTGCGACAGTCAGCATGTCTTTTAAAAATTTGGCATAGAGTGGCATCTGTTGGAGAGTTTCTCCAAAAGGCAATGTGATCTCCAGCTTCTTGAAGATGTCAAGAAATCTGGATAAGTGTCACTCTTTATCCTTCTTGGAAGGTACCAATGGATTTGGTACCTCCTTGCCTTCAGCTGGAGGAATCTCTCTCTTTTTCTCTCTTGAAACCTCACTCTTGTTTTTCTTTATTTCCTCAACCTTTTTTTTTCTTTTTCATTTTTTTTATTTTTTTCTTTTTCTACTTCTTCTTTTTCTTTTTCTTTTTCTTTATTTATATTTCACTCTCTTTTATTGGTGTCTCTCTCTCCTGTTGGTCATCTTCATCTTCCACAACTTCCTCAAGTTCAACTAAGTCAGAAACGGGTTCAAGTGCCGGCTCAGCTGCCAGATGTTGTTTATGTTCCTCCACCTTCTTCTCAGCTTTTCCTTCATCAACATGGGTTGCCATTCTGATCCTTGTCATGGCAGCTTTGCACTCCTCTTTTGGATTTTTCTCGGTGTTAGCACTAAAGCTGCTTGACGGTTAATCCACCAACTGTTAAGCCAGTTGTTCCACTTGGACTTCCAGATTCTTTATGGCAGACTCTGTACTTTTCTGATTTGACATAGATACTGCATAAATTGAGCCAGAGCCTCTTCCAGCTTCGTTGTCCGATCATAGGGACTAGGCCCTTGTTGCTGTGGCCTTGTGGATGGTCCACCCTGGTGTTGAAAGGATTTCCAGGGTGATTTCTCCACTGTCCCTACTGTTGATTATACTGTTGGCCATGCTAGAATCCAGAGAATCCACCTGCATTGAAATTATGTCTTGGCTGGTTCCCCATATAATTGACTTCATGAGCTGGTTCTCCATTGGGGATACAGCAGCCAGAATCGTGAGCTCCACCACAATGCACACCCTGCAACCTGCAAAACAATAGATGGTAAAGATTATGCAAAATGTATTTGAGTTGGCAACTTACTTAATGGTTCTGTTAATCCCTCAAGTTGCTTAGACAACACCTTGTTCTATGCCAATAGAGCATCTTGTGATGTGAGTTCCAGCAAACTTCTCTTTGTTGGAATGTGGACTCTATCTCTCAAAATTGTGTGGTCACTAGCAGCCATGTTCTCTATTAATTCCATAGCTTCTTTCGGGGTCTTCAATTTGATCTTTCCCCCTATAGAAGCATCAAGATGCTGCTTGGACTGTGGTCTCAACCCGTCAATAAAAATGTTGAGTTCTATCGATTCTGAAAATCCATGAGTGGGTGTCTTTCTCAGTAAGCCTCTAAATATTTCCAATGCCTCACTCAAAGATTTATCTGGAAATTGGTGGAAGGATGAAATGGAAGCTTTCCCTTCAGCTGTCTTAGACTCTGGGAAGTACTTCTTTAATAATTTCTCAACTACTTCATCGCAAGTCTTGAGACTATTCCTTTGAACGAATAAAGCCAGCTCTTAGCTTCTCCAGACAATGAGAACGAAAACAAGCCCAATCGAATTGCATCTTCAGGCACACCAACCAATCGAATAGTGTTGCATATTTCAATGTATGTGGCTAGGTGCGCACATGGGTCTTCATTTGGCAACCCGTGAAACAAATTATTTTGAATTAACTAAATCAATGATGGAGGGTATGTAATGGTCTGGGCTTGAACCTCCAGTTATGCAATGATAGTGAAAAACTATGGTACACTTGAACTTGAATAGTCTTCAAGGGTCACTCTCCTTGGCTGCTCAACCATGATAGTGTCTCCTCTAACTCCTGTATGAGATTGGCCTTGAGTAGGAAAACTAGAAGATGCCTCAGAAGATCGAGGTTCTTCTCCTGGAGTTGATGTTGCCTCAATGTCCTGCAAAAAATTTCTATTTCTTTATGCGTTTCTTTTCCTGCAAGTAGCATTAATTTTCAAGTCTATGGGAATCAAAGCACTTGCAGCAGACCTTCTTTGCATGCAAAACAAGCAGAATAGTAGTTAACCAATTCCAAAGAACAATAAATTCTGCAGTAACTAAATATTCACAAAAATAATCAATGAATCAAAGAAAAAAAATGAATCAATAATGCCTTCAAACTGAACTAAACTTTCCAAATGAAATAAATTCCCCGGCAACGGCACCAAAAATACTTTGTTCGCTTCCCCACACAGTTCTTTTTTCTTAAACTTACAAACACTTATATCAAAAGGGAAGTGATATACCGGCAAGCGCACCGGGTCGCCAAGTATGTAAAACTAAAACGGAATGATCCGAGTATCGAACACAGGGAACTTGTTTATTTGGCAAAGCTTTGTTCAATAATCAGGCATTTTGTTGACAGAAAATAATAATTGTGAGTTGAAATAAAAGTATGATATATCCTAATTAGAAAACAGTAAATGCAAGCAATTAAAAGTGACAGCAGTGGTTTAAAAGCATTGGGTCTTTCTAATAAATGAATAGATGCATATGAAGATATTTCTCTAAGTTAGAATGTTCTTGTGATCTATGCCAAAGACTAAAGTACTAAACCTCGATCCCTCGCAAGTTTAGACTAATTCAAACTAAACTTCGTTCGCAGATCCCTCTTGTTGAACTAGGTTTAATTCAAGTAGCATTATACTCATAGCAGAAGAAAAACTAAAACCCTACACTCTATCCCTAGTAATGCAATTATCTAGCCCTGCTCTATCAAGTTCTAAGGAAACAGTACACTTCCCAGTGCTAAAGTTCCTTAACAATACACACTAGTGGGTGATCAGACCAAAGGCATGTAACAATAAAGATTCGATAGAAACAATGAACACATAAAACACACTTAATTGGATATGAAAATAATTTGCATCAATTGTTCATTAGAAATCCCCAACTAGGGTTTTAGCAATCCATTACAAGGAGACCTAAATTACAAATCAGACAGAAAATGAAGAATAATTGCTGCTTATATAGGAAGGGGGATCCCTCCTCCTCTTCTTGGCACCTCACAATCACTCAAACACTCTCCAATCACTCTCAAATGGCTCCTTAATGTTGCTCCCTCCTTTGAGTGTGTAAAATTCCATGCAAGAGCATAATAATTTCCTTCCTGCTATCCTTGTTGATGTTGTTGCCCTAATTATGACAATTCAGGCTTTAAATAGGCTCTGAAATTGCGCCCTCGCGCTTAGTGCCACTGTCGCGCTTAGCACGAGTAAGTGGATTTGGGCTTGGCGCCAATGTTGTGTTGAGCCTGGAAAGAGACGAATGACTCGTTTAGTGAGCTGATCTCGTGCTGAGCGTGCTGCTTCGATTCAGGTGCTCTTTCAGATTCCTTCAATTGCTTATGAACTCGCTAAGCATGTCTGTGCGCTAAGTGAGTAATATGTTCTCAGACACTTAGAAATTTATGTATTTTGTTGTGCCCTATCATGCTAAGCACAATTATCTGTCTATTTTTCAAATTGTTGGAATTGGGCTTAGCGTGCTTGCTCGCTAAGCTAGTGTTGTCCAGTAGAGTAGTTGCGCTAAACGCGCCTTGCCGCATTAAGTGCAAATCCTTATCTGTTTGAAAATTTGTGGAATTCGGCTTAGCGAGTCTACTCGCTAAGCCAATTCTACAGAAAAAATTGGATCTGTGTTCACTCGCTAACCATGTGGCTATCACGTTTAGTGCATGAGTCGTTTTGCCTAAAAGGCGCGCTAAGCGAGTCACTTGCGCTAAGCGCCAGTCTGATTTTCAGTTTTATTTTTTGCTTTTTAATTTGAATAAATTCCTGTCTAATCTTGTGTTTTGATTCTTTTGTATAGCAGATGGCTTCCTGTAAGAGAAAAGCCATAGCTTCAGGGTCTCAAGCCGATTATGATAGATCAAGATTTATATCACAGGAGGCCTAGGACCATTACTCAGATAATGTGCTTGCCAGGAACATTCTGCTAGAAAGAAATGTCAAGCTATATATCACTGTTCGCTTTCCGGCAAATGTGCTGGATCACACAAGTAGTATAAAATGGTAAGAACTGAGTATCGAACACTTGGGGAAATTGTGTTATTTGGTAAGTGATATGAACCTTCATGGCACAAGGGCTGACTTAGGATCGTCTAGGATTAAACCTTGATGGAAAATGGGGAAATTGATTAAGGAAAGGTGTCATACCCTAATTTCGTCCGGGGATTATTATTTGATGATATACAACCTTGGATTGGCCGCTTCGAGACACTTGGCGTCCTTGGTTGCACAATAAATGAAGTCCCGAGACGTCTCGGAAATCAAAAGGAAGCAGGCTTGCACGATCCGTGAAATTCCGTAATTTGGCGGAAGTCGAAAAGAGGTGTTTTTGCGCAATCCGTGAGTTTCCGTAACTTCTTCGAAAGCTAAAAAAGAGTAAATACATAATCCGTAAGGATTCGTAGCCTTGCGGAAGGAAAATAAGTATCGTTACGAAATTCGTAAAGTTTCGTGACGTTACGGAAAAAGAATTACCAAAAAATAGAAGGGGGTGCATTTAGTAAAAAGGGGGGTGCAAATAGCAACCAGGCCCACTTGGGCCCTCCAGAAGATTCCTCCAGAAGGTTGTTGCTTCTGGAGGAAGCAACCTGGCTCGCCTGAGCGAGCTAGGCGGCAAGCTTCTCCCCTATTTTGCTATAAATAGGGGATGAAGTGAAGAAGAAAAGGGTTCAGCCCCTTAGGCACTTCTCTCTCTCTCTCGAAATAGCTGATGAAAATTAGTTCCGTGAAGAAAATCCAAGCCAAGGCGCTTCCGTAACGTTTCCGTGAGTAATTACGCGAAGATTCTCGACCGTTCTTCAAGATTCATCGTTCATTCTTCATTTTCTTCAGTCTTCAACGAGTAAGTACCTCAAACCAAGCTTTTCAATTCATTCTATGTACCCGTGGTGGTCCACATTTTGTTTCATGTATTTTTATTCACGTTTTCATTTGCTTTTTATACCCCCTTTTGACGTGCTTAAGCCATTTATTTAAGTCATTTCTCGCTTAATCTAAAAATAAAATAAATTTCCACCGATCGTTTGAATTGTATCATCCGTTAATTTTGGTTAAAATGAATTCCGACCGTTCGGTCGTGCCGTAACCACGTTGGAAATCAAAAAAGAGGTAAAATAATAATATAATGATCAAAAAATACCTTTTAGTAAAATAAAAGCGAAAGATCAATCGGACGTTTTCTCTTTGGGATTTCTCATTCTTAATTGAATTGACTAATAACTAAAGTGAAACTAAGGCTAAAATCAACTCGCCTAGTCAAGCTCATCCACAAAAAATAGGGTTTTGAAAGTTTATCATCTCAGTTTTCTTACCAAGTAAAATGGATCATTTTTAAGGTCCAACCCCTTAAAATGATCACTTTTCAAGTAAAAAGAACCACTTGATTCACGCATAAGAAAGAACTACGTAGGTCTGATTTCCTCTCCAAAGGAGGGTACGTAGGAGCAAAAGCCCCGCTTTTGTCGACCTCAAAAAATAAAAAGAAATAAAAGTTAAGATAACACAATTCCACAATTCTAAAAAATAGGCTGTTGTCCTTCGAGACAAACGTGAGAGGTGCTAATACCTTCCTCAAGCGTAAATACAACTCCCGAACTTAGAATTTTCATTTTGACCGGTTTCCTTCGGTTTTTCCGACGTTTTCCACAAATAAATGTTGGTGGCGACTCCGCGCATCTTTCCTCCTTTGGAAAGCGTACCCGTGAGCCTCGCCCTCGCTCGCCCGCGAAGGGCACGTTGCGATAGTTGGCGACTCCACTGGGGACTATTTTTGTGAGTTAGGCCTATCTTAGGAATTGTGGAATTGTGAAACTTTGTGTGTGCTTTCATTAAACTGTGTAAAATGTAAATAAACTGTTGTCTATTTCGCATTCTACTGCATTCTAAGCACCCACGGGTTTTGAGTAAAAAAGGGGCCCTACACCCGGGTTCATGGGAATTTAAGGAGTGGAGGTGAATCTATCATCATGCTAGGTCTCCGACTTGCTTGATAATAGTGAAACCTCGTCTAGAGCTTTCTCTCTTTATAATATGTTGTCGCTGGTATTCCATACCGCCACAATATTATTATCTTGAGTGATGGTACCTCTAGAAAACAGCCGTGTGAGTTATGAATTGTTGGGGAGTAGTTATTAGAGACCCCTAGATATTGTCCTATAGGTTCCCAAATAGGGGCAAAGAGCAAACACGCTCCGTGCCATTTGTTCTCATGCATCTTTTGATAAATAGCACTAGTTTATAGTTTTTGCTAGTGGTGTTTGGTTTCTTTAGAGTAATACGTAACCTTTTTAATGCTACGTCGAGGCGCCATCAAGCCCAAACGTAGCATTAAAATTGGATCTCTGCGGTCTCATGGGTGTGAATTACCCCTTTGTGTTGTTTTCCTCCTGTTTCATGCATACGCATCGCATCATTCATGTCGAAGTCTTGATCCACCCCTTTTTTAGGTAAATGATGGGGACAAATCAAAACGGCAAAAGGTTTTATCAAGTCAAGGTTAAAAGTCTAAATGTCACTAGCCTCAAGGAATTGGGACGATTGATGGGACCTCTCCAAAGGCAAGCCTTCCGCAAAGTGTACGGGAAGATTCTAGATTTGGCCGCAGCGGAGGTATTTACGGAAGCTGTCGTATCCCTCGCCCAATACTATGACCAGCCGTTGAGGTGTTTCACGTTTGGGGACTTCCAAATGGTCCCAACTATTGAAGAGTTTGAGGAAATATTAGGATGCCCTCTAGGGGGGAGGAAACCGTATCTCTTCTCCGGTTTTCTTCCTTCCTTGAGAAAGATTGTGGCTGTGGTTGGGGATTCAGCAAAGAAGTTGGATCGCACGAAGCAAACTCAGAATGGCGTAGTGGGCTTGCCTCGGAAATACTTGGAAGGAAAGGCAAGGGATATGGCGAGCCAAGAGAAGTGGGGCCCGTTTGCAGATATTTTAGCCTTGCTGATTTTTGGGGTTGTCCTCTTCCCAAACGTCGACGGTTTGGTAGACATAGCCGCCATTGATGCTTTCCTTGCATATCACCATAGCAAGGAAAGTCCAGTGGTGGCTATCTTGGCAGATTTGTTTGACACCTTTGACCGGAGTTGTGAGAAAAACAGCGCGCGGATTGTCTGTTGTTTGCCCGCTCTCTGTGTATGGTTGATTTCACACCTATTCCGACAAGACACGAGACACCCGTGTCCGCTTCAAAGCTATCGCTCATGCGCCGAAAAAAGAAGAGTCGATTGGGACCAACATTTGGCTGGGATAGGGGGCAGTGTGATCAATTGGTTTCCTCGTTGGAAGGAAGGCAAGGAAGGAGTTCTTTTCTCGTGTGGGGACTACCCTAATGTTCCACTGATAGGGACTAGGGGTTGTATTAATTATAATCCCACACTCGCCATAAGACAGCAATGGTACCCCATGAGGGGAGCGCCAACCGAAGAAAGTCTCTCGCCTTTCCTTGTGAGGGATCTAGGCGCGCAAGGTCTCAAGGTTATACAAAGAATCCACAAGGCGTGGAGGAATCTATTGAAGAAAGACAAGGAGCTTAGGGGCATCCGAAATGGCGTCATTGGAGGTTATCATGGATGGCTAAGAATTCATGCTCGAGGGTTAGATTGGCTCTCCAAATTGAAAGTTATCGATGAGGAGAATTTCGAAGCTCCGAAGGAAGATGAAGAAGTCCGAGCTCTAAAGTTAGAGTTAGGGAAGGCAAGACTCGCCAAGGAGAAGTTTAAGTCAGCTGCTACACACATCCGGAAGAAGTGCACCGAGTTACAAGAGGAAAATGTGGCCACTGCAAAAGCCCTTGAACAAGAAACCAAAAGGGCCCCCAAGGAGGAATATGGCCGAGAGAAATTCCGAGGAGCATTGTGGGGTAGTAACAATGAGCTTAAGCTCCAAAGAGAGGAGAGAGATTGGTCACGGGTGCATGGCATGATCTTAAAAGAAGAGTTAGTTGCTTGCGCGAGGTCCAAAAGGAGTTTGGCTCAACACTTGGAAGCCACGGAGCAAAGCATGCTAGCTATCATAGGGCAATACAAGGAAGAATTGAACCAGTCCATGGCCCATGAACAAAAGCTAGTGGAGGATTTTGCACAAGTGTATGCCGAAAAAGAAGCAAGAGGGAGGGTGATTGATGCGTTGCATCAAGAAGCGACTATGTGGATGGATAGGTTCGCCTTGACCTTAAATGGAAGTCAAGACCTCCCGCGCCTGTTAGCCAAAGCAAAAGCCATGGCCGAAGTATGTACTGCCCCCGAGGAGATCCATGGGCTAATCAATTACTGTCAGCACATGATAGATTTGATGGCCCATATAATTAGGAATCGTTAGGTTCTTTTTTTAACACCTTTGTATAATCTTGGCTAGATGAAAGCTTTGTTCTTTTTATAAAATGAGAAGTTCTGGACTCGTTACGTTATCTAAAAATCTTGGGGTGGATCCAAGTGCTCCGATCAACCATTTGCATACTCATGTTTTGGTAGCACACTCACCGTTGTTTATTTCTTTAGGAATTTCATCATAACTAAGAAAACACCAAGGCACCCCTATAACACTCGATCCAGAAAAATGGATAATGAAGAGGGCGTGCAGGAACAGATGAAGGCCGATCGATCAGCCTTAAAAGATCAAATGGCTTTCATCTCGGAGGTCATGTTAAAACTTCAGAAAACCATAGAGGATAAAGCCACCGCAACCGCCTCCAGTACAGTTAGGGAAGCAGAGCCGGTGCTGCAGGCCGCCTTGAATCCGGGCCTAGAGAGAAACACGGCCGTGTTCGGTCGAAGGTATAGTCCACAAGCTTATCCTTATGGCCTGCCTCCGGACTTCACCCCCCGTGCCACCCCGGAAGAGTTAAGCCAAGCCCCTACTTTTGAGGGGCAACTCCCACCTTATGAAGACTATCCCGGGCAAGACGATGGGGAAGGAGATACTCATCTTGGCCCCCTGCTCCACCTCAAAGATTCGTCCCCGCATGAACTACCCCAACCGAACATAGTCCGTCATACCCCAGCCTCACACACACCCGTAAAAGAATCTGTTCCCTTTACGGAAGATAAGGGAAAGATTGAGGCGCTTGAAGAGAGGTTGAGAGCAATCGAGGGCCTCGGCAATTACCCATTCTCGGATTTAGCGGATTTATGTCTCGTGCCCAACATCGTCATCCCTCCCAAGTTCAAAGTACCGGACTTTGATAAGTACAAAGGTACGACATGTCCGAAGGGGCATCTTCGGAGGTATTGCCGAAAGATGGGGGCGTATTCTACGGACGAGAAGTTGTTGGTCCATTTCTTTCAAGACAGCTTGGCCGGAGCAGCTGTAGCATGGTATACCAATCTGGAAGATTCCCAGATCCGATCATGGAAGGACTTAGCAACTGCCTTCATTAGGCAGTACCAGTACAATACGGACATGGCTCCCGATCGGAACCAGCTTCAGGGTATGACTAAACGAGAGCATAAGTCCATTAAGGAATATGCCCAAAGATGGAGAGATCTTGCAGCCCAAGTCGTACCGCCCATGACGGAGAGGGAGATGATCACAATTATGGTAGATACGTTACGCACGTTCTACTATGAAAAGCTGATAGGCTACATGCCAGCTAACTTTGCGGATCTTGTCTTCGCCGGAGAAAGGATTGAATCCGGGCTACGAAAAGGCAAGTTCGAGTATGCTGCCAATATGGCCCCCAACAACAACAGAAGAGCCCCAGTAGTGGGCGCGAGGAAAAAGGAAGGAGATGCCCACGCGGTCACCACCGCCCCAACATGGATGAAAGCACCCCAAAATATCCAAAGCTCATACCAGCCCAATCCCCCAAATTTTTTAATCCGAGCCGGGAATTCCCTCCCGACTCAAGTAAAAGGACCACCCGCAGCAGAAAGAGCGTCGGCCCAACGCACAGCTCCAGCCGCACCCCGGCCATTTAATAATACAGCCCCGGCGCGACCTATAAATATGCACAGCACCCGCCCCCGAAAGACAACTTCCCTCCTATTCTCATGGCATACTCAGAGTTATGGCCTTCATTATTGGAGAATCATTTGGTGGTGGCCATACCCGGGAAGGTTCTCCAGCCACCCTACCCCAAGTGGTATGACCCGGGTGCCATGTGTGTGTACCATAGTTGAGTTCCCGGACACAATATTGATTCCTGTATCCCGTTCAAGTATAAAGTGCAACACCTGATTAGTGCCGACTGGCTAGCGTTTCAGGAGCAAGGTCCAAATGTTAAAACCAACCCGCTAGCTAGTCATGGAGGGGCTAGTGTGAACGCCGTCGAAGAAGATGGGCCATCGCGGGCAAAGAGGTTAGGAGAAGTGGTTACTTCTAGACGCTTCATCTATCAATCACTGCAAGCGGCGTGCATGGTCTCCAGTGGTGGAGGCGAAAGAGATGAATGTTTGTTTCACCTCGGGGAGTCGCATGACATGGAAACCTGTCCCACGGTAGAAGAATTGCTTCAGCGGCTCATGGATTGCGGGCAGCTCGAAGTGTCCATAGAAGGGGGGGAAGAACCACAAGTTTGCATGCAGTCGGAAGAGAAGAGGGTTCCTCTAACCCCCAAGGCCCTAGTAATATGTTTTACTAGGAAAGAGACCGGCTCCACACCCATATACCCCCGTGCGGCACCCAAGCCAACGCCGTTTGCATATCAAAGTGATAAGGTCGTTCCGTGGAAGTATACCCCTCCCGCGTCTAGCGAAAGAGTTGCAACCGAAGTTGACCCCCTATCGGCTAAGGTAACCAACATCACCGGCCTCAGTGGCGTAACCCGCAGTGGTCGGGTGTTCGTTTCCCCTCACCCGGCGGAATTACCCTCTAAAGGGAAAGCGCCCATGGTCCAAGAGCCCACAGACATAGCCACCCCCTCGAAAGAAGTAGATCCTCCAGTGGGAAGAGGGGTCGAAAAGAAAGAAGGACTTCAAGGAAAAACAGTGACTTTGGAAGAGGCCCATGAGTTCCTCCGCCTCATCCAACAAAGCAAGTTTAAAGTAGTCGAACAACTGAATAAAACTCCAGCAAGGATCTCTTTGCTTGAACTACTCATAAACTCCGAGCCTCATCGTGCGCTGTTGATGAAGGTTCTTAACGATGCCCATGTAGCACATGATATCTCGGTGGAAGGTTTCGAAGGCATCGTTAATCATATAACCACCAACAACTACATCGCGTTTGCGGAATAAGAGATTCCCGTTGAGGGGAGAGGACACAACAAGGCTCTACATGTGTCGGTGAGATGTATGGACCACGTTGTCACAAAGGTACTTATCGACAATGGATCAAGTTTAAATGTAATGCCGAAGACCACTTTGGAAAAGCTTCCTTTTAGTGCGTCACGTTTAAAACCGAGCTCGATGGTGGTGCGAGCCTTTGATGGTACTCGGCGGGAAGTGATGGGGGAAATCGGCATTCCCATTCAGATAGGCCCCCACACTTGCAATGTGGTGTTTCAAGTAATGGATATAAATCCCGCCTATAGCTGCCTCTTGGGAAGACCTTGGATTCATGCCCTGGGAGTGGTCCCATCAACGCTTCACCAGAAATTGAAGTTCGCAGTGGGTGGACTTTTAGTGATAGTGTCGGGTGAAGAGGACATGTTGGTGAGCTGCCCCTCCTCCGCACCATACGTAGAAGCGGCGGAAGAATCATTGGAAACGGCTTTCCAATCCTTTGAGGTGGTGAGCTGCGCCTCTGTGGAACCAAGTCCGTCGCTACCTTCTCTCTCCAAAGCGGCCATAATGGTGGCGCGTGTTATGCTCAGGAACGGATTTGAGCCCGGAATGGGTCTAGGCAAGGACTGCCTCGGGAATGCCGACGTGGTCGATATCAAGGGAAATCCATACAAATATGGATTAGGGTACGAACCCGGGATGCCGGGGAGGAGGGACGTGCAGTCAAGATTTCGGGCGGATAGGGTATGGCCCGGCCATATTAGCCTGTGTTTCACCAGCGCTGGAATGGTGTCTGAGGAGGAGGTGGCCGCGATAGAAGAGGAGTTCCCTCAAGACCCACCAAGTTTTGTGCAACCATGCCACCCCGATTCCCAAGTGGGGAACTGGCGCGTGATAAGCCAGTCAGAAGTCTATACCGTCGATTCAATGTAATTAGAGCCTATAGATTTCCGTTCTCTTTTGTTTTGTGAAACCTACCTTATTAAATAAACAAAGAGATCTTGTTTCATCTGTTCTTGCAGTACCACCTTTTCTCATATCATTTTGCATGTTTTTGTTTCTTTTGTCTTGTTTGGTATAGATGTGAGGGTCGATTCTTTGAGGAACCTAACAACGAGGGTTTGACAATCGATTTCGATCAAGATATAAGCCAAACGATAAACGAGGAAGAGGAATAGGACGTCCTGTCACCAGAGTTGGAGAGGCGGGTTGCTCAGGAAGAACGTGAAATGAAGCCTCACCAAGAAGAAATCGAATTGGTAAACTTGGGGACCACGGAGGAAAAGAAGGAAGTAAAGGTAGGAACCGGTATGACCGCGCCTATCCGCCAAGGCTTGATAACCCTTCTTAAAGAGTATCAAGATGTCTTTGCGTGGTCATATCAAGATATGCCCGGTCTAGATTCCGACATTGTGCAGCATAAGTTGCCTTTGAATCCTGGGTCTTCTCCGGTTAAGCAAAAGTTACGAAGAATGAGACCCGAGATGTCTTTAAAAATTAAAGAAGAAGTAAGGAAGCAGTTTGATGCAGGTTTCTTAGCTGTGGCACGGTACCTGGAGTGGGTGGCCAACATTGTCCTAGTCCCGAAAATGGACGGCAAGGTTCGAATGTGTGTAGACTACCGGGACTTGAACCGAGCCAGTCCTAAAGACAACTTTCCCCTGCCACACATTGACATATTGGTAGATAATACAGCCAAATTCGCCCTTTTCTCATTTATGGATGGTTTCTCGGGGTATAATCAAATAAAGATGGCACCCGAAGATGTAGAGAAGACCACTTTCGTCACCCTATGGGGAACATTCTGCTATAAGGTGATGGCCTTCGGACTGAAAAATGCTGGGGCAACCTATCAGCGAGCCATGGTGGCGTTGTTCCATGACATGATGCATAAGGAAATAGAGGTCTATGTAGATGACATGATTGCCAAGTCTCGGACTGAGGACGAACACCTTGTCAATCTGTGTAAGCTGTTTGGAAGGTTGCGGAAATACCAATTGAAACTAAACCCAACCAAATGCACCTTTGGGGTGAAGTCGGGGAAGCTGCTAGGATTTATCGTAAGTCAGAAAGGGATAGAGATAGATCCCGAGAAAGTGAAGGCCATCCTTGAAATGCCAGAACCTCGCACGGAGAAGCAGGTTTGGGGGTTTTTGGGCAGGTTGAATTATATCGCGAGATTTATCTCGCAACTCACCCCTACCTGTGAGCCCATTTTGAAACTGTTACGTAAGAACCAAGCGGTCCTATGGAACAGTGCCTGCCAAGAGGCCTTCGAGAAGATCCAACAGAGTCTCGCGAATCCCCCGGTGCTCATGCCACCTGTAACAGGAAGACCTCTTTTCTTGTACATGACCGTGTTGGACGAGTCTATGGGGTGCGTGTTGGGTCAGCATGATGATTCTGGGAAAAAAGAGCAAGCCATCTACTATCTGAGCAAGAAGTTTACCGCATGTGAGATGAATTACTCAATGCTGGAAAGGACGTGTTGTGCTCTGGTATGGGCATCACATCGGCTTAGGCAATACATGCTCAGCCACACCACGTGGCTTATTTCCAAAATGGATCCTGTGAAATACATCTTTGAAAAACCAGCCCTCACGGGACGAATCGCTAGATGGTAGGTACTATTATCTGAATTCGATATCGTTTGCGTCACCCAAAAGGCGGTAAAGGGAAGTGCCTTAGCGGATTATTTGGCCCAACAACCCCTCCAGGATTATCGGCCGATGCACCCCGAGTTTCCAGATGAAGATATCATGGCCCTGTTTGAAGAGAAGCGAACGCACGAGGACATAGACAAATGGATTGTTTGCTTCGATGGGGCATCCAATGCTTTGGGCCACGGAGTAGGGGCAGTCTTTGTATCCCCGGATGATCAGTGTATTCCTTTCACGGCTAGGCTAGGTTTTGATTGTACCAACAATATGGCCGAGTACGAGGCATGCGCCCTCGGGGTTCAGGCGGCCATTGATTTTGATGTAAAACTACTCAAGGTGTATGGAGACTCAGCTTGGGTCATACGCCAGTTGAAAGGAGAATGGGAAACTAGGGATTCGAAGTTGATAGCCTATCAAACTCACATCTTGAGGTTAGCCAAGTACTTTGACGACATTTCCTTCCACCACATACCTCGGGAAGAGAATCAAATGGCTGATGCATTAGCCACCCTGGCATCCATGTTTCAACTCGCCCCACACGGGGATCTGTCGTACATCGAATTCAAATCTCAAGGCAGGCCGGCATATTGTTATGCAATAGAGGAAGAGCGGGATGGGAAACCATGGTATTTCGACATCAAGTAGTATGTCGAGAACAAAGAATACCCACCAGGGATTTCCGACAATGACAAAAGGACGTTGAGGGGATTGGCTACTGGTTTCTTTGTAAGTGGTACTATCATTTACAAACGAAACCACGACATGACCCTCCTACGATGCGTAGATGCCAAAGAGGCGAACTTCATGATTGAGGAGATCCACGAGGGTTCCTTTGGGACACACGCCAATGGGCATGCTATGGCCAGAAAAATCCTCAGGGCCGGCTATTATTGGCTCACCATGGAAAGCGATTGCTGCACTCATGTCAGGAAATGTCATAAATGTCAGGCATACGCGGACAACGTCAATGTTCCGCCACATCCTCTGAATGTTATGGCCGCCCCTTGGGCTTTTTCTATGTGGGGAATAGATGTCATTGGGGCCATAGAACCCAAAGCGTCGAATGGTCACCGCTTCATTCTTGTGGCGATAGATTACTTCACCAAATGGGTCGAAGCAGCTTCTTATACTAACGTCACAAGGAATGTGGTAGTTAGATTCATAAAGAAGGAGTTGATTTGTCGATACGGACTCCCCAGGAAGATCATTACTGACAATGGCACCAATCTGAACAATAAGATGATGCAGGAGATGTGCGAAGACTTCAAGATCCAGCATCATAACTCTACCCCTTATCGACCAAAGATGAATGGGGCTGTAGAGGCTGCGAATAAGAATATCAAGAAGATTGTTCAAAAGATGACGGTGTCATACAAAGATTGGCATGAGATGTTGCCTTTCGCCCTACACGGGTACAGAACCTCGATGCGAACTTCTACTGGGGCAACGCCGTATTCCTTGGTTTATGGGATGGAGGCAGTACTCCCGTTTGAGGTAGAGGTTCCTTCTCAGAGGATAATGGCGGAGTCAGGCCTAGAAGAGTCAGAATGGGCTCAAGCACGCTACCACCAACTTAACCTTATTGAAGGTAAGCGTTTGGCTGCCATTAGCCATGGGCGTTTGTATCAACGAAGGATAAAGAACGCATTCGACAAGAAGGTACGCCCGCGCAAGTTCAACGAGGGGGACCTCGTGCTGAAGAAGATGTCCCACGCTGTTAAAGATAATCGAGGCAAGTGGGCCCCGAATTATGATGGACCTTTCGTGGTGAAAAGAGCTTTTTCTGGGGGTGCTCTGATACTCTCCCACATGGATGGCGAAGAATTGCCTTCGCCCGTGAACTCCGATGTAGTTAAACGATATTACGCTTGAAGTCTGGGGCAATCGAGAGGACCGTTGCATGTTTTTTTATTTTTGAGTTGTTCTCGTTCCTTTTAGTTTCCTCTCGGGATTCTCATTCACTGTATTTTGTCTCGTTTCTTTAAAGATGGGCGAGGTTTCAGTCCTCCCTTTATTTTCAAACCTTGTGTTTTAGATTTGTTACAACTTGAGCCCTCTTCGCTCGGTGTATGGGGTGCCCCAAACGCTTATTTAAAATTGAATCTAACCAGTCCTCACTAAAAGAAAGTCATCACATTAGGAACATTCATACATGCACATACACATGCATATTTTGTGGTAACAGGGGTAGGGCCTTCTTGGGTCAACGGTTAGAAGTCAAGACAAGTCAATGGCAGAAATCGACCAAGGTAAGACGGTGACCGGACACGATTGGCCACGGATTTTGTGTCCTACTTGCAGGTACATAGGGACAGATGCAAGTGGGGATAGGGTCACGACCGACCGATCGTTGCCCCTTCCCGGCGCTAGACAAGCAGAGAACGTCGCTGCAAGGCAGCCCTGTATCCTTTGCATTCGCAGTTTCTTTTACTATTGTTTGTTTTAAATAAGTAATCGACACCTAATTCTAATTTAAGTAGGTTCAAGTAGGCAAACGCTAACCCGTAAGGGAGGAGGGGACGTGGTTAATGTTCCCCCCCCCCCAAAAAAAAAAAAAAAATGGCAGGTTAGCTCGCTTGGGCGAGCAACCCCTGCACCCAAATTATAAAAAAAACGAGGGAGGGGAACGTTTTGGCATCCCAAAACTTCCCCCCCCCCCTCATTCAAAAGATAAAGAACACGAAGGCTTGCAGTTTCTTGCTCCCCTAAGCCATTTTTGATCGCGTTTTGCTTTCGTTTTTGGTGTTTCAATTCACTCCAACAAGTAAGTATTCCATCCTTGATGTTTTTGCTTCCCATTGATGTGTTTTCTTCATCTTTTGGTGCCTTAAATTGTGAGAACATGCTTATATTTGTGAGGAAGTTTTGGTTTGCTTTGGTGCTTGTTTTCTTGAATTGAGGATTTGAATGAAAAGGCCTTAAGCCTAGGTTGTATTCTAAAGCAATGGGGCATGCCACATTGTCCCCATTCTCTTGCAATTTGTGTCCAAACGTGCGTCCACCAAGTGCTCGGTGAAATGCCCCAATGATATATGAATATGTTTTTTGCAAAATTGGGGTGGTGGGGCTGTTTTATGTATGTAGAGGCGGAATAGGAAAGTCAAAATAGATGCCAAACGCAATCCCAAGCTTAGAAACCCAAACTTGTAGCTTCAATGCAAGGAAACATGCTTATGGCTAGGAATCCAAAAATTTGGTTTTAGAATTAGGAAAATATGAAAATTAGGATTTGCTTGTGAGAGTTTTTTGCTCGAATTTGGGCTGCCCCATGTTTGATACTTCACATAGAGGTAGCATGGAAAACACCGTGCAATAGTGGTATGCATAGGTAAATATAAGGAGCATGAAATTCCTAGCAAAGTATGAATAATTGTTTCTTGAATGAATGTATGATAGTGTGGAATGCCTTTTTGAATGCAAGTGTGTGCATCATGTAAATAGCTTGCCAATATGAATAAATGTGAAGGAAACAGTAAAAATTTTTTGATATATATTTCAAACATATGTAGGTAGTTTGTGATAACAAATGTTTAGGATATAAATTAGGTGTAAAGTTGGACGCAACACTTTGAGCATAAAAGTGTGTTTTCTTTTTAGGATGTATATAGGTTTATGGCAATTAGAATATATTGGATGTTCTTGTATGTTGACATGAGTAATAGGATATTTTCTACACATGCACGTGTGCATAAATGGATTGCATAAGTTTGGTCTAAATTAGAGGGATTAGCACGACCTTTTTGCGTTGAGATAAGCGTTATCTTGTAAAGCTAACTTTTGAATCTTTGTTCTCGCAGGAAATGGCCCCGAGGAAACTTGCCTCAAAGAGATCCAGGAAGGATAAAGCGGCCGAAGGAACTAGTTCCGCTCCCGAGTATGATAGTCACCGCTTTAGGAGCGCTGAACACCAGCAGCGCTTCGAGGCCATCAAGGGATGGTCATTTCTCCGGGAGCGACGCGTCCAGCTTAGGGACGACGAGTATACCGATTTCCAGGAGGAGATAGTTCACCGGCGGTGGGCATCGCTGGTCACCCCCGTGGCCAAGTTCGATCCAGACATAGTCCTCGAATTTTATGCCAATGCTTAGCCAACAGAGGAGGGCATGCGTGATATGAGGTCCTGGGTGAGGGGTCAGTGGATCCCGTTTGATGCAGATGCTATCGGCCAGCTCCTGGGATATCTTTTAGTGCTGGAAGAGGGCCAGGAGTGCGAGTATGGCCAGAGGAGGAACCGGTCCGATGGGTTCGATGAGGAGGCCATCGCCCAGTCGCTATGTATACCGGGGCAGGATTTTGCCCGGACTGCTGCCGGGAGACGGGTGCGGATCTTGCGCACCAACATGACCACCCTGACTCAGATATGGATGACTTTGCTGCTCAGCAACATCCTGCCCAGTGATCATAATTCTGACCTCCCCCTGCCGAAGTGTCAGCTGGTGTACGCCATCCTGACACGGATGAGCATTCATGTGGCTCAGTTAATCGCTGATGCCATCTATATATTTGCAGGTATGGCGCCTACCAGGCACCCTCTGGACCCGGATAAGTCCAACAGGGCCCTGGGATTTCCCGCCTTGATCACAAGACTCTGCCAGTCGTTCGGCGTCCCCGTCGCACCTAGCAAGGTGATTCGGCCGCCCATCACCCGAGCTTTTATTGAGAAGTACTGCACGCAGAGACAAGTCCAGGGTGATGCACCACAGGCCGCGGATGCGCCGCCACCACATCAGGCTGGTCCAGCCGGATCATTTGACACCGAGCAGTATTTGCGGCATTTGGTTCGCCAGCAGGCGGCCAACCACTGGGCACATGTTCAGACCCATGATTGTCTTTACCAGATGAGCCTCAGCCTGCAGAGCCAGGGCTTTACTTCTTTTCCGTGCCCTACTCTGGACCAGTTCAGGGCAGAGGTCGCATGGCCTGGAGATTGGCCTGAGGCCCAGGCAGGAGAGGCACCAGCAGAGGCACCAGTAGAGGCTCCCGACGAGGCAGATGAGGCCCGCGAGGACGAGGAGATGACCGATTTACTGGATTTCTTAGGAGGGAGCGGGGCCACATGATTGGGAGATCTCTTGATTCATATTTCTTTTTGTTTCCATTTGTTTTTTCTGTTACATATCATCTTATTTTTGTTTAACTAAGGGACTAACGTTTGTTTCATGCTTTGACTTTTGTTTTGTACATACATATCGTTTGAGTTGTTACGTCGGTACTTGTTTCGTTGTTGTCAATAGTGTTTGTTGAAATTCCGGAACCGTATAGAGTTTTTCATTTTGGAACGTTGTCCTAAAAAATAAAATGAACCAAAAATCCTAATAAAAAGAGAGAAGCGTTGTGAATAAAAGTCATGTTCGTAAAGAAAAGAAAAAGGTTTTTATTTATATGTGTAAAAGGAAAGTGTGTATAAAAGGATTCTTGTGTGTAAAGGAATTCTTGTGTGTGTGAGCAACGAGTGTATATGAAGAAACTTTTGTATGAACCATAAGTGTGTGTTGGGAAAAATGAAAAAATCTTTGAATGTAAATAGGGTTTGTATATAGACTGTGTGACGTAAAGAGAAGAGTTCTAATGCGTGTACAAAAATAGTTTGTCATATAGATGTACAAAGAAAGGTTTTCCTCATAAAGGACCACAGGTGTATCGTTAGAATGAACGTATCTAAAAAATAAAACAAAAAAGTAAAGAGAAAGAAAGACCGCGAAGGTCGACATGTTATAGTTAAGAAGTATGAATCATTCGTAAAGAGCAAACGCATCTTCTGGAAACAAGGGACTGATGTAAGAGTTTATTTTTCGGAATAAACCGAGATAAGGATGGATGAATGCATTGAACTGATGAAAGAACATAATTTGGAAATGTTGGGTCTGTCTGTATAAATTCCCGACCGTAGTATCACAATGCCATAAACAGGATGCTTGAGTGCCCACCTGGCTGTAGCCCTGACTAATTTTGCACGTTGTTTTCGAATCATCATTGTCACGCGTGCCTTATGGAACAATATGGAAGCTCATCCTGAAATCGACACCTTGACACCCAAATTTGTTTCGCCCCAGATATCAAGATTGGGTTTCCATGATAAAAGACCCCATTGAAACACAACCTTAGACCTTTTTGAACCTTGGCCTATAAAAAAGGGAATCCTCATTCTTTCCCCTGAAGCAAAGGACAGCGGAATCTCCTCAAAGGAGAGCAAATAGAATGTTAAAACCCGATTTCTCAAAGAAAGGGATGGGGAAGGAAAAAGTGAAAAGAAAGAAAAGGAAGAAATGGAAAGAAAGGAAAAGAAAAAAAAATGGAAATAAAGAAAAAAGAAAGGAAAGAAGGATCCCCGATCAAAGGTCGAAAGGAAGTGAAAAGGGAAAAGAAGTGATCAATGAAAGAAAGAGGACAGAAATTCTTCAAAGCCAGATTGCCACTCAGAATCATTCTTGACTGGCAATATCCCACCCCACATGAACAAAGAGGAAAGGACCGAAACACCCAGCTTCCTCTCCAAAAACGCTGACCTCGAGAAAATCCTATTGGTCCGTGATCGTACGTTTGATCTTTGATTCGATAGGAAGTCGCGTGCAAAATAGAGTCATGGTGCAGTTATGGTTTGGAAGTAGGATAAAACACTTGCCTTGTGAGTTTCATACACTATGAGTGATTTATTTTCAGCTTAGCCCGATGTTTCCCCTGCGTGTTCATTTGAAAGCTAGAAGTTGGCATCCTACCCTTCATTCTTGGTTACAAGGAAGATTACCCGTAGCACAAGTATATTGTTTCTCTAAGATATGGTGCTCTCGCGAATGATTTATTTTTCTTTACAAAAAGCATGTTTGCCTTTCAGGTGGAAAAACCCGGTGGACCGTTCGGTCCCGCCAACCCTTTTTCGGAGCCACGTGAATGTTATTGCTTAGGGCTGTTCATGTGTCCTCCACTTTTGAGTTTCGAGCTGTGTTCCATGATTGCCTAAGTGAGGACCCTCAAGGCAATCCTCCATTCTCACCCTTTTCCGGAGCCACATGAATGAATTGCGTTGTCGTTCATGTGTCCTCCATTTTCGAGTTTGGAGCTGTGTTCCATGATTGCCTAAGTGAGGACCCTCAAGGCAATCCTCCATTCTCACCCTTTTCCGGAGCCACATGAATGTTATTGCTTAGGGCTGTTCATGTGTCCTCCACTTTTGAGTTTGGAGCTGTGTTCCATGATTGCCTAAGTGAGGACCCTCAAGGCAATCCTCCATTCTCACCCTTTTCCGGAGCCACATGAATGTTATTGCTTAGGGCTGTTCATGTGTCCTCCACTTTTGAGTTTGGAGCTGTGTTCCATGATTGCCTAAGTGAGGACCCTCAAGGAAATCCTCCATTCTCACCCTTTTCCGGAGCCACATGAATGAATTGTGTTGTCGTTCATGTGTCCTCCATTTTCGAGTTTAGAGCTGTGTTCCATGATTGCCTAAGTGAGGACCCTCAAGGCATTCCTCCATTCTCACCCTTTTTCGGAGCCACATGAATGTTATTGCTTAGGGCTGTTCATCTGTCCTCCATTTTTGAGTTTGGAGTTGTGTTTCATGATTGCCTAAGTGAGGACCCTCAAGGCAATCCTCCATTCTCACCCTTTTCCGGAGCCACATGAATGTTATTGCTTAGGGCTGTTCATGTGTCCTCCAATTTTGAGTTTGGAGCTGTGTTCCATGATTGCCTAAGTGAGGACCCTCAAGGCAATCCTCCATTCTCACCCTTTTCCGGAGCCACATGAATGAATTGTGATGTCGTTCATGTGTCCTCCATTTTCGAGTTTAGAGCTGTGTTCCATGATTGCCTAAGTGAGGACCCTCAAGGCATTCCTCCATTCTCACCCTTTTTCGGAGCCACATGAATGTTATTGCTTAGGGCTGTTCATGTGTCCTCCATTTTTGAGTTTGGAGTTGTGTTTCATGATTGCCTAAGTGAGGACCCTCAAGGCAATCCTCCATTCTCACCCTTTTCCGGAGCCCCATGAATGAATTGCGTTGTCATTCATGTGTCCTCCATTTTCGAGTTTGGAGCTGTGTTTCATGATTGCCTAAGAGAGGACCCTTAAGGAAATCCTCCATTCTCACACCTTTTCGGAGCCCCATGAATGAATTGCGTTGTCATTCATGTGTCCTCCATTTTCGAGTTTGGAGCTGTGTTCCATGATTGCCTAAGAGAGGACCCTCAAGGCAATCCTCCATTCTTACCCTTTTCCGGAGCCCCATGAATGAATTGCGTTGTCATTCATGTGTCCTCCTTTTTCGAGTTTGGAGCTGTGTTTCCTGATTGCCTAAGAGAGGACCCTCAAGGCAATCCTCCATTCTCACCCCTTTTCGGAGCCCCATGAATGAATTGCGTTGTCATTCATGTGTCCTCCATTTTCGAGTTTGGAGCTATGTTCCATGATTGCCTAAGAGAGGACCCTCAAGGCAATCCTCCATTCTCACCCTTTTCCGGATCCCCATGAGTGAATTGCGTTGTCATTCATGTGTCCTCCACTTTCGAGTTTGGAGCTGTGTTCCATGATTGCCTAAGAGAGGACCCTCAAGGCAATCCTCCATTCTCACCCTTTTCCGGAGCCCCATGAATGAATTGCGTTGTCATTCATGTGTCTTCCATTTTCGAGTTTGGAGCTGTGTTTCATGATTGCCTAAGAGAGGACCCTCAAGGCAATCCTCCATTCTTACCCCTTTTTGGAGCTCCATGAATGAATTGCGTTGTTATTCATGTGTCCTTCATTTTCGAGTTTGGAGTTGTGTTCCATGATTGCCTAAGAGAGGACCCTCAAGGCAATCCTCCATTCTCATCCTTTTCCGGAGCCACATGAGTGTTATTGCTTAGGGCTGTTCATGTGTCCTCCACTTTTGAGTTTGGAGTTATGTTTCATGATTGCCTAAGAAAGGACCCTCAAGGCAATCCTCCATTCTCATCCTTTTCCGGAGCCACATGAATGTTATTGCTTAGGGCTGTTCATGTGTCCTCCACTTTCGAGTTTGGAGCTGAGTTTCATGATTGCCTAAGTGCGGACCCTCAAGGCAATCCTCCATACTCCACCTTTGTTTGGAGCACCATGAATGTCATTGCCTGGCGCTGTTCATGTGTTCTCCATTATCAAGTGCGAAGCTTCTGGTGACTGGGAAGCACGTTATTCTGTTGTTTTCCAGATCGGTTCCTTCGCCAAGTATGTGTATATGTGTATAGGTGTATTATATTCGTTGTTCTGGTTGTTGTTTGTATTTTGTTTTGTGCAGAAGAAAAAAGAAGTAGAGATGGGAGTCGTCATCACGAAAAGGGCAGGACGGACGAAATCAGTGTCCTGTCTTTGCTTTCCTCTTATCTCCGATGAGAGGTAAGTAAAGAGGGGCAACTGTCATACCCTAATTTCGTCCGGGGATTATTATTTGATGATATACAACCTTGGTTTGGCCGCTTCGAGACACTTGGCATCATTGGTTGCACAATAAATGAAGTCCCGAGACGTCTCGGAAATCAAAAGGAAGCAGGCTTGCGCGATCCGTGAAATTTCGTAATGTGGCGGAAGTCGAAAAGAGGAGTTTTTGCGCAATCCGTGAGTTTCCGTAACTTCTTCGAAAGCTAAAAAAGAGTAAATACATAATCCGTAAGGATTCGTAGCCTTGCGGAAGGAAAATAAGTATCGTTACGAAATTCGTAAAGTTTCGTGACGTTACGGAAAAAGAATTACCAAAAAATAGAAGGGGGTGCATTTAGTAAAAAGGGGGGTGCAAATAGCAACCAGGCCCACTTGGGCCCTCCAGAAGGCTGTTGCTTCTGGAGGAAGCAACCTGGCTCGCCTGGGCGAGCTGGGCGGCAAGCTTCTCCCCTATTTTGCTATAAATAGGGGATGAAGTGAAGAAGAAAAGGGTTCAGCCCCTTAGGCACTTCTCTCTCTCTCGAAATAGCTGAGGAAAATTAGTTCCGTGAAGAAAATTCAAGCCGAGGCGCTTCCGTAACGTTTCCGTAACGTTTCCGTGAGTAATTACGCGAAGATTCTCGACCGTTCTTCAAGATTCGTCGTTCGTTCTTCGTTTTCTTCAGTCTTCAACGAGTAAGTACCTTAAACCAAGCTTTTCAATTCATTCTATGTACCCGATGTGGTCCACATTTTGTTTCATGTATTTTTATTCTCGTTTTCATTTGCTTTTTATACCCCCTTTTGACGTGCTTAAGCCATTTATTTAAGTCATTTCTCGCTTAATCTAAAAATAAAATAAATTTCCACCGATCGGTTGAATTGTATCATCCGTTAATTTTGGTTAAAATGAATTCCGACCGTTCGGTCGTGCCGTAACCACGTTGGAAATAAAAAAAGAGGTAAAATAATAATATAATAATAAAAAAATACCTTTTAGTAAAATAAAAGCGAAAGATCAATCGGACGTTTTCTGTTTGGGATTTCTCATTCTTAATTGAATTGACTAATAACTAAAGTGAAACTAAGGCTAAAATCAACTCGCCTAGTCAAGCTCGTCCACAAAAAATAGGGTTTTGAAAGTTTATCATCTCAGTTTTCTTACCAAGTAAAATGGATCATTTTTAAGGTCCAACGCCTTAAAATGATCACTTTTCAAGTAAAAAGAACCACTTGATTCACGCATAAGAAAGAACTACGTAGGTCTGATTTCCTCTCCAAAGGAGGGTACGTAGGAGCAAAAGCCCCGCTTTTGTTGACCTCAAAAAATAAAAAGAAATAAAAGTTAAGATAACACAATTCCACAATTCTAAAAAATAGGCTGTTGTCCTTCGAGACAAACGTGAGAGGTGCTAATACCTTCCTCAAGCGTAAATACAACTCCCGAACTTAGAATTTTCATTTTGACCGGTTTCCTTCGGTTTTTCCGACGTTTTCCACAAATAAACGTTGGTGGCGACTCCACGCATCTTTCCTCCTTTGGAAAGTGCACCCGTGAGCCTCGCCCTCGCTTGCCCGCGAAGGGCACGTTGCGACAAAAGGATGACGAATAAGGTGGTTAATTTCGTGGGTCTTAATAAGGTGGTTCTTGGCATAAAATGGAATAATGAGATGAGAAAACGTAGGTTAAGTGGTGGCTGGACAGAAATATAGAAATGGCTAAAACTCAAGCTACAGGGCTCCAAATGAGGTGATTCCAAAACGAGGTGAAAGGTCTCATCTTGAAATTCAATTTAGGCTCAAGAATCACTTAATTTAAGTGCGTAAAACGGGAGTTATGGCCACGAGATAATTCTGGGCAGAAGTGGATTTTCTGGAATTGTGGTTTGAAAGAACAAGGTTGGAGATGAAAGGAAGGAAAGAATCACTCTTTCCGGTGAGGGCAACACACAAAGGTTGTGAAAGTCCTTTGATACAACCAGGGTGTTCTTGAATCACTCAAGAATTTAGGAGAATCACTCTCACTAAGATAAAAGAGATAAACTCTAATTTTCTGAATAAAACTCAACTTGTCTTTATTGATAAAATGGTTCAACTTATATAGAAGCTTTACAGCAGATTTTAGTAATGACCCACTAACGTAGAATTAAAATAACTTAATGCCATTAACCTAGGGAATTAATAAAAACTTAATGGCTGAGTGTAACTGAAATTGTGGCAACCAAAAGTCACCCCCAACAGCCAACAAGTTAGCCACCATTTGGTCTCCCAAAAGGGTGATGCCTAGGTTGGCAACTGGGCCCTTATTACAACTTGAACTAAACCTAACTAAAGCCCTTTTAGTTTATTAACCCAAAACATATTTTTGGTCAGCCAACTTTACAAGAATTGGGCCATTATTTAGACAAACTAAACACTCTAAAATTGAGACAAAGTGGTGTCATTTAGTCCTCCTCCATTTGGGCCATGATACAACTCACAACCTTGGACTTTTCTCCTTGAAACTTGGGCTTGTATTCAAATAGTATGGACAGCACTTGTTGAAGAGCTTCCATGGCTTCCCTTGCTCTAGCCCTTGTCATATGTAACATCCTGGAAATTTCTACCCGGAATTTTTGAAAACGATGTATTTTGAATGATTATATACATAGATAAGTATTATTCAGTGTATATGCATATATGTTCTTGGTAGAAGTAGGGATAGTGGGGGCAAGATATGCAGGTTAGGCTAATTAAGGAAGAGAAATCCATAACTGGGAGGTTATGAGTTAATTCTTAATTAATTAGTTTAAAAATCATTGTTTTGTGTGCGACTTAAAATTTAACAAAACCAACCTCTGAACCACGCTCGGGATTTTATTCTGAGCGTTTTGATATATATATTGGTTACTTTCGAAAACTGACCCCGACGGACGCAGAGAAACGCGAGGAACTGGAATCAGAGAAACGGCACACATACCGAGGCAGGATTTTAGCGTTTCAAAGGTCATATTTTTCTCACTTTTGTGGCTGAGTATAGGTCACAATCAAAAGAGAAAGTGGGCCCTTTTTGCTCCACTCAAATGGGGACATGTGGCATAGCTTAAATAAAATAATAGAAAAAGAGAAAACCCTTTATTTAAAACCAGAAAGCTGTATTCTCTCTCCTCACTCAGCCCAAAAATTTCAAACAGCTCTCTCTCCCTCTCTCTCACGCAGCCTTCTTCTTCTTTTCTCCCATCCACCATTGTTGCCCAACAAAGCTTCAACCTTTGGTGCTCATTTCTGCTCCAAACCGCGAAAGGAGGGCATTTTTGGAGTCGTGAAGTGCGTGTCTACGAGTGGGACTTTGAAATTTCAGGTTTTGGTGGACTTCTTTCTCCTTTGATTTTCGTGGGTATGGGGTTTTGGGAGATATGATGGGTAGTCTTGCTAGGTTTCTGCTTTATGATGATTATTTGTGAAGAAATTTGTGGAAAGCATGTTGAACTTGCCATGTTTGGATGAGTTAAACATACCCATTCAGTTTTAGGGTTTTTATGATGATGCTTGTGATGCTTATGTGCTGAAATTGCTTATGGAAAACTATTAGAGATGAAGGGTAGAATTAACCTAGGGTTAGAAAGTGAGAATGTGGTGTTATGAGTGGAAAAAGAGTGAGGCTTTGAGAGTTGGAAGGTTAAATCTGGATTTTGTGGTAAATGGAGGTTAAAGTGAGTTAATTCTAGCTTGAAATGTCATTTAGGACTTATAAGAAATCTTGGACTGTGCTAGGGAGAAAAACAAATGACCAAAGTGAACCAAGAGCCATTTCTAGGGCAAAATTGGGTGTTGAGGAGTCAAATTTTGATTCGGTGGAATTTTAGGTGTAAATCCAGTTTGAGCAAGTTTAGATTGATGTTATGGACTTGTGTGAGGTGAGAGTTTGCTTCAAATTTACCTCATTCTAAATTTCACTTCTCAAGCCTAGAAAATCCATTAAATTGAGGGGTTTTGGACACCTAGATTTTGTGTTGCTGTGGTTTGAAGCTTGGCTTTGGTTTAGACATGATTGATACATGATTTGGGACTTGTAGGATTTGATTTGGGCAAGATTGGATGAGGGGAAGTGTGGTTTTCGAAATCTGCTCTTTGTGCAGATTTTTGCTGTGAAATTGTGCAGCAGAATTTTGCCTAAGTGCAGAAAAATGCTTGTGTGTGATTGGCTGTGGGAAGAGTAGTGCAGAATGAGTTCTGGATGTTTGCTAGTAGATCCCAACGGTCAAAATGTAGGCTTATGTACTAGAGACTTCCAGTAAAATTTTCGAGTCGATCCAACGGTTAATGAACCGGAACGAAGGAATTGTTACTGGGGTCTTTAAGTGAGAAAAGCTGTGATTTGGTTGGTGTTTTGGGCAAAGTTTTCTGCCTTTGCCCTGTTTTGCTTGGCTGTGATAGCTTGTGCTGTTTGAATGTTGTATTACTTTGATGTTGGGGAAGCTTGGGAGGATTGATGGGGACCCGGTGTTGGGAGAAACGAGGATATGGGCTACGTGGGAGTACGTGAGCTCAGTTGGAGGTGGGCAACAGGGGATGGTGGGTTTATGCGCGCATTGTGGATGTGGAAAACTTGTTGTGCATCGTCGCCCGACCGCCACCTAGTACCACATGTGATGGGTACCCCATAATCCTACAAGCTTGAGATGAGGAAGTGTTGAAGGGTGAAACTTCCTGCTTTTATTCGTTGACCACAGAGTGGTACCTGGAGATATGTCGCGGGGGTCAGGAGACCTTGGGGACGTCAGGTGGGGTGCTATTGCCCAAAACCAAGATTGACCAATCCCGACCCAACCCGGGCATAGTCGGTCAGTGAGAACCTGTGGAGGCCTCTGGTAATCGATTACCAGTCTGTGTAATCGATTACACAGAGGAATGGGTCACTGGTAATCGATTACCAGGTATGTGTAATCGATTACAGAGTGCCTTATGCAGGTTTTCATGTCCTGAAGCTGTGTGATTCAAGTTTGGCCTCTGGTAATCGATTACCAAGGCTGTGTAATCAATTAC
The DNA here is from genome assembly GCF_000004515.6 of Glycine max. NCBI lineage: Eukaryota > Viridiplantae > Streptophyta > Magnoliopsida > Fabales > Fabaceae > Glycine > Glycine max. The sequence goes on along the minus strand of NC_016088.4, from coordinate 13,586,440 downwards.
CAGAGATGAAAAGCCTTGAGATACCCCTTTTACTTGCATGTAGTGGTTATGAGAAGCATTGTGTTGCGGCATAGTTAGATTCTTGTGAAAGAGTCTACCCCTTTCTTTTCTTCCTTGTAGATCATGATGGCGGCGCAGCTAATCCATGATCGAGTAGAGATGGAGTGCCTAGAGGGAGTTTGGGAGACCCTCGAAGGCAACACGAGGTGCCGATTTCGGGGCACGATTCGATTCACGACTACTTCTTTGGTGCATCCAAATGAACCTGCACGGACGCTTCAGCGCACTGTGGAGTGGATACTACCCACGCCTACACCATATCGTCTAGTGGAGCCCGTCCAAGTGATCGAGGTAATGTTATCCGAGGAAGACCCTGAGGAGGATCTTGAGGAGCTACCTCCTGAGCCTGCTGTGGATGCTCTTGACTTTCTAGAGGGTGATGAGGATCCACTTCTTGAGGTGGATTCTCCCGAGGAAGTCATGTCGGCATCTGAGGCAGATTCTACAGAGGATAGTGGCCCGGGGGAGATGGCGATCAGCGGAGGCTCTTCATCATAGTGGACAGCTCTTCGGACTAGTTTTATATACTTTTTGAGGGTGGGTGTATCTAGGACTGACTGTAGGTTTACTCTTTTGTTTTTGTATGGGTAGACCTGATGTATATGAATTTGATGATTGTATACATGTGGCTGAAGCCACCACTATGGAAACCTTTGCTCTGGATGACACTAGGTATTTTGTAAAACTCCCATATTTTGGACAGCTTTAAATGATGAATGTATTTATGATCAATCTTGTTATTTGAGAAGAAAGCATTTGCAACTTTATTTGTAAAAGAGTTTATCGACCGTATTTTATTCTTTTATTTTCACGTGACGACCTAAAGTAATGGCTGGTACATTCTTCCTTTTGAAACAACAAATTAGTTTTAGAGATTATGAACGGTAAGAAAGAATTGACTCCGAATAGAGTTGTGAATTGGCCATTCAGGACTCTATAGTGAGGATTTTCCTTCTAAACCTAGTTATGGTGAAAAGAGAAAGAAATGAAAAAGAAAAAGAAGAAAAAAAAATTACCACGGTTTTTTTTGTTATTTAGATTATTACCATCAAACCAGTCATTATTTTGGGGACGCCACATCATAGGCCCTCCAAGTCCTTCAAGTGGATCCTTGCCCTTGCTCTTGGTCATGTCCTCATCATTCTCTCCCTCTTGAGAAGGATTTGTCCTCAAATCGGATTCTCCATCTGCATCAAAAAGAGATAAATCAGAGACATTGAAGGTGGAACTAACATTATACTCACCGGGCAGCTCAACTTTGTAAGCATTGTCATTGATTCTTTCAAGCACTTGAAATGGTCCATCTCCCCTTGGTTGAAGCTTTGATTTCCTTTGTTCCGGAAACCTTTCTTTTCTCATGTGCACCCAAACCCAATCTCCGGGTTCGAAGACAACCTTCTTTCTCCCTTTGTTGGCTTGTTTAGCATAGCTTTTATTTTTCCTCTCAATTTGATCTTTGACTCTCTCATGAAGCTTCTTCACATAGTCCGCCTTTGCTTGACCTTCTTTATGCTTAAAAACAGAAACATTAGGCATAGGCGAAAGATCAAGAGGACTTAGTAGGTTAAAACCATAAACAACTTCAAAAGGAGAACAATTAGTGGTGCTATGAACAGCTCTATTGTAAGCAAATTCAACATGGGGTAAACAAGCTTCCCAAGTTTTTAAGTTCTTCCTCAAAACTGTCCTAAGCAAAGTTCCCAAAGTCCTATTAACAACTTCCGTTTGCCCATCAGTTTGTGGGTGACAAGTGGTTGAAAATAACAATTTAGTGCCGAACTTGCTCCACAAAGTCCTCCAAAAATAACTTAGGAACTTAGAGTCCCTATCACTAACAATGCTCCTTGGCAAACCATGGAGTCTCACAATCTCCTTGAAAAACAAATCAACCACATGGGAAGCATCATCAACTTTTTTACATGGAATAAAATGAGCCATTTTAGAAAACCTATCAACAACCACAAAAATGGAATCTCTACCATTGCTTGTTTTTGGCATCCCCAAAACAAAATCCATGGATAAATCAATCCAAGGATACTCCGGAATTGGCAATGGAGTATACAATCCATGAGGCTTTACCTTAGACTTTGCCTTTTTACATACAATGCAATGTTCACAAAATTTCTGCACATCCTTTTTCATATGAGGCCAATAAAAATGTTCTTGTAATGTTTCTAGAGTCTTTTGGACCCCAAAATGCCCCATTAAACCTCCTTCATGTGCTTCACAAACAAGCAAATTTCTAGTAGAACATTTAGGCACACACAATTTATTTTCTTTCAAAAGAAAGCCTTCAAGTCTAAAGAAACCATTTTCTGAAAAATTTTCACAATTTTTAAAAATTTCTCCAAAAGTTTCATCATTTTCATACATGCTTTTCAAACATTCAAGACCAATCAATTTTGTTTCAAGCATAGAAAGTAATGCATGGCGCCGAGAAAGAGCATCGGCTACAATATTACCTTTTCCCTTTTTATGTTTGATAACATAAGGGAATTGCTCTAGGAATTCCACCCACTTCGCATGCCTTTTGTTAAGCTTGCCTTGCCCCTTGATATATTTGAGGGACTCACGGTCACTATGAATGACAAATTCCTTGGGATAAAGGTAGTTGTCGCAACCTACCCTTCGGCGGGAGGGCGACGCGTGACTCGCGGGATGCGTGTTCCACGAAAGGAATACGCGTGGAGTCGCCACCAACGTTTATTTGGGGAAAACGTCGGAAAAACCGGAAAAGACGCGATCTACAAACTTTTAAGTGAAAGGCTCGGGAGTTGTATTTACGCGCGGGGAAGGTATTAGCACCCCACACGTCCGTCACAAGGGACGGCAGCCTTTAATCGAATGTGCAAACTTGACTTTGATTTTTACGTTCCCTTTTATGTCCTTATATCCTTTATACCCTTTTTATATTTTTTTCTCTTTTTTGTGGTCGACAAGGGTGTTTCCCTTTGCTCCTACGTATTCCTCAATTGGGATGAGAAAATCAGACCTACGTAGTTCTTTCTTTCGCGTGAATCAAGTGATTCTTTTTACTTGAAAGGTGATCATTTTAAGGCGTTGGACCTTAAAAATGACCCATTTTACTTAATAAGAAATTGAAGCGATAAACTTTCAAAAACCTATTTTTGTGGACGAGCTTGACTAGCGAGTTGATTTTAGCCTTAGTTTCACCTTAGTTATTGGTCAATTCGATTAAGAATGAGAAATCCCAAAGAGAAAACGTCCGATTGATTTTTCGCTTTATTTTACTAAAAAAAAATTTTTTGATTATTATATTATTATTTTACCTCTTTTTTTTATTTCCAACGTGGTTACAGCACGACCGAACGGTCGGAATTCATTTTAAACGAAATTAACGGATGATACAATTCAAACGATCGGTGGAAATTTATTTTATTTTTAGATTAAGCGAGAAATGACTTAAATAAATGGCTTAAGCACGTCAAAAGGGAAGAAAAGAAAACTGAAAGTAAACGAAATTAAAGTGAAAGTACACAAAACAAGAAATGAATTGAAAGTCTCGGATTCGAAAACTTACCCGTTGAAGAACGAAGAACGAACGAAAAACGGATGAAGAACGGTGAAGAACGATGAAGAATTTCCACAGAATCGCTTACGGAAGCGTTACAGAAGCACTTCGACTCGATTTTTCTTCACGAAAACGTGTTTTTTGCCCAAAATAGCCGAAATGCATAGCCAAAGGGGTCTTGAACATTTTGAAACAGCTCCCCACTCCCCTATTTATAGAAAAAAAAGGAGGTGCTTGCCGCCCAAAGACTTAATGAAGAAGATTTCTAAGCGCACCCGAATTACTATGTTCACCCCCCTTTTCGTATTTTACGGAAAAGTTACGGAAGCCTTACGGAACTGTTTTCGAATTTGATTTTCATCTTTTTTCTCTTCCCTTTCACCAATGTTAAGTGGAATATGCTTACCCAAGGTTTTCGGAAATTTTACGGAAGTATTACGGAAGCCGCGGAAGCCCCGAAAACCATTTTTCAAAAACGTGGAGGAGCTTGCCGCCCAGTTGCTTCCTCCTTAAGCAACCCAACTTCCAAAATGTTCTGGAAGGGCCTAGATTTGAATTGCTATTTACACCCCTATCTTGATAAGTTCACCCCTTTACCTTTTTTGGTGATTCTTTTTTCGTAAAGTTACGGAAACTTACGAATCTCGTAACGATACTTGTTTTCTTTCCGTAATGTTACGGAACCTTGCAGATTACATAATCATCCCCTTTTTGACTTACGGAATGTTACGGAATCTCACTTAATTATGCAACGATGCTTCCATTTGATTTCCGGTGTGTCACGGAAACTTACGGATTGTGCATCAATATTTTTTGGTTTTCCGGCAGGTCCTGGAATTGCACAAATTGCCTAATGATGGGTGCCAAGCACCTCACAAGGACCTAAGAAAGGTCGCATGTCATCAAGCAAAGGTCCCCGGACGAAATTAGGGTATCACAGTTGCCCCTCTTTACTTGTCTTTTATTGGAGATAAAAGGAAAGTAAAGACAAGACACTAATTTCGTTCCTCTCGATTTGACGAGAGTCGCGGGTGACCATAAAATCTCCACATGCAAATGACTTGTTGTTCCCGGAATTTCACAAATTGCCTAATGATGGGTGCCAAGCACCTCACAAGGACCAAACAAAGGTCGCATGTCATCAATCAAAGATCCCCGGACGAAATTAGGGTATGACACTAATTTCGTTCCTCTCGGTTGACGAGAGCCGCGGGTGACCGTAAAATTTCCGCATGTAAATGACTCGTTGTTCCCGGAGGAACAAAAGGTGCAGAAGACTATGTCAGTCTCTGCATGTCATCGGGCCCGCCGCCTCTGGATGACACAAGGGTGCGGATAACCGTAAGGTATCTCCGCGTGTCATCGGGCCCGCCGCCTCTGGATGACACAAGGGTGCAGAATGACCAAATTTTGTCTCTGCGTGTCATCGGGCCCGCCGCCTCTGGATGACACAAGGGTGCGGATAACCGTAAGGTATCTCCGCATGTCATCGGGCCCGCCGCCTCTGGATGACAAAAGGGTGCGGATAACCGTAAGGTATCTCCGCGTGTCATCGGGCCCGCCGCCTCTGGATGACACAAGGGTGCAGAATGACCAAATTTTGTCTCTGCGTGTCATCGGGCCCGCCGCCTCTGGATGACACAAGGATGCATGTCACATGACCTCAGGGTCAGTATGACAAAGATTATGGGGCGGCCGACAAAAGCAAGGCTCTTACTCCTACGTATCCTCCAATGAGGAACTCAGACCTACGTAGTTCTAGATAACTTGTGAGACTTGAAAAAGTCTCCGCCAGAAGATGCCTTCATCTCCGGAAAGGGCGCAGATGACCATATTGGCCTCCGCTTATCAATCACACTCGAGGTGCGGATAACCGTAAGGTGTCTCCGCGGGCTACCAGCTCTTAGGTCATGGTAACAGAAAGCATTGTGGTCGACAAAAGCGAGGCTTTCGTTCCTACGTATCCTCCAATGAGGAACTCAGACCTACGTAGTTCTGGATAACTTGTGAGACTTGAAAAAGTCTCGGTGTTTTCTTCGCTAAAATGCAAACATGCTTTAGTAAAGAGATAAATATTCCAACTGATTAGAGCAGCATACGCTTTTTTGAGTGAAAAACAATGCGTTTACCGAGGAAGGAGAGTCTGCTGATGAAATCCCCCATAACCTTAACTGAGATTTTGGATGTTAGCATTTCGTTTCTAAATGAACATTTAGAGGAAACACTGGGTTCGACAAAATAGAAGAAAATCACTCAAAGTGTATCAATCTCGCACAGGTAAGTGTTTCATCCTAATTCCGAACCATAGATATATCATGACTTGACTTTGCAAATTATTTCCTATCAAATCAAAAATTACATGTGTGATCATGGATTAGAAGGACTTCTCTTGGGAATGGTTTTTGGTGGGAAATTTGGCTTTGAGTGTTCTCGGCCTTTTCCTTTTCTGTTTTTGTTTAGTGTGGGGCGAAAAAGTCGCTAGCGCACTGATTTTGGTTGGCAATTAAAGGGAGAAGACCATTTTAGGTCATGGTTTCCTTTCCTTCTTTTTGTTCATTTGGTGACAATTTTGTATTGTTCAGATATTGTCCGGTCTAAAGACCTCTCTGCACATTTCTTCTGGTTTCTTTGACCAGGAGCTTTCTTCTTTTTTTTTCTTTACTTTCTCCCATTCTTTGGTTGGGACTTTTCTTTCTTTTCTTTTTTCTTTCTCCCTCTCTTTGATTGGGAATTTCCTTGTTTCCTTTTTTCCTTTGATTGGAAATTTTCCTTCTCTTTTTTTTTGATTGGAAATTTCCCTTCTATTCTTTTTTGCTTCCGAGGGTAAGGATTGACATTCTCACCCTGGGTCAAGGTTTATGGTGAGTTAGGATCTTGGCTCAAGACTTGTAGAATGGCTAGGCATGGTACATGTCAGGGTTTGGTTTGGTTCAAGGATAAAAGGGATGCCCCACATTATTTCCATGACACAAATGCAAAAATGATGATTTGGAAACTTCATGCAAAACTGGTCATGCATGCACCTATGTGGACACTCAAGTGTCAAACTTTTATGGTCATGTGATGCTAGGGCTCAGGATTCATTTTCCTCTATTTTAAATCAACCCAATGTTTCCAAAATATGCTCTTTTATCCATTTGTGCATTCATCCGAGTCCATTTTGGGCGTCCGGGGAAATTTTCACAGCATTCACCCTTCAGGTGTATACACATTTTTAAAAACTAGTTATGATCAGTGATTTTTTCAAAGAAAAGTTGGAAGTCATCTCTTTTCAAAAGCATATCGGTTTTTCAGCTAAACAACTTATTTTTCTTTTCCTTTTTTATCATTTGTTTATTTCTTTTTCTTGTTTGTTCTTTTGTTTTTTTTTTTCATGAGGTATTTTGCTACCTAAACATGTGTATATTTTTGTGAGGTATTTTTGCTATATACACGCATATCCAAGGTATCTTGCTACCTAAACATACCTATATATGTTTTGTAAGGTATTTTTGCTATATACATGCATATCCAAGGTATCTTTCTACCTAAACATACATATATATATATTGTGAAGTATTTTTTTGTTTACATACATGCATATCTAAGGCATTTTCACTACCTAAACATACATATATATATATTTTGTGAGGTATGACTACCTTCCGAGCTTGCACTTGTTTTATTTAAATTCCCAGGATCATGAGCAACTAGGTGCGTCCTACTATAAAAAGTGATCAAATAACAAGCATAGATTCAAAAGGTACTAGGTTGCCTCCTAGTAGCGCTTCTTTAACGTCTTGAGCTGGACGCCTTATGACTTGTCGGTCACTGACCTAGTACTTTGCTTACCTTTGGCTTTGGACTTGGTCGCCTATTGGTCGGCCATGTGGTGTAGGCAATACTCAAACCTTTTTGTGGATGAGCAGAGGTGAACTCTAGAGGTGATGGCGGTGCGTCTGTTGCCCGCTGCCGGCCATCGCCAGGCTGCTGTGGTGTTTCGCCCTGCGCCTGCCTGGAAACGCAGAACTTCTTGATGAAAGCTCGATTGGTAGGGGGGACCTGATGACCTTGCTGGGGGCGACAGGCACTCCCTAGAACTGACAGAGACCCGTATTTAGAGCTGGCAACTCCAAGACCCTGTTGGCCTTCTTTGGGTCCACTAGGTGTCCTGCGGGCACAATCCCTGCAAACAATAGATGACATCAGAAATCAGTTGGGGGAGGTGCATACTTACCTATGCCACGACGACATGAACTTGCTGGGGGGAACGGGCGCCCTGTAGGGCCGACAGAGGCCCGTAACCAGAGCTGGAAACCCCAGGGCCCTATTGGACTTCTTCAGGTCCACTGGGTGTCTTTGTGGGTGTGATCCCTGCAAACAATAGATGGTATCAGAAATCAGTTGAACCATATGCATACTTACCCATGTCGGGACGACACAGACCAACTGATACTTTTGCAGGGGGAGATTGGCATTGCGGTCGCTGGGCAGAATGTTGCTAAGTAGCAATGTCATCTATATCTGTGTAAGAGTGGTCATGTTGGTGCACATGATTCGCACTCGTCTCTTTGCAGCGGCACGGGTGAAATCTTGCCCCGGTATGCACAGTAGCTGTGTGATAGCCTCCCTCTCTGGTTGTGCTCGCACAGTTGGCCCTCCTCCAATATCAGGGGGTGGCCCAGGAACCGTTAAAAGGAAACTACTGGTCCCTTAACCGGGAGTGCAAGTCTTGGTTAAGCATTTAAGGATAGAGGACCTTAAATTCTCTTAAGGTGCGGATGTGGAGCACACTGAAAATGAGGACACATAGCCCTCTAAAGGTGAGGGCGTGCAACCCTCTCAAGGCGAGGATGTATAGTCCTCTGGAGGTGAGGGCGTGTAGTCCTCTCAAGGTGAGGGCGTGCAGCCCTCTATTGGCGAGGACGTGTAGTCCTCTAAAGGTGAGGGCGTGTAGCCCTCTGTTGGCGAGGACGTGTAGTCCTCTAAAGGTGAGGGCGTGTAGCCCTACGAAGGTGAGGACATGCAGTCCTCTGATGGCGAGGGCGTGTAGCCCTCTGAAGGTGAGGACGTGTGGTCCTCTAAAGGTGAGGGCGTGTAGCCCTACGAAGGTGAGGACATGTAGTCCTCTGAAGGTGAGGGTAACTAGTACCCAAGGCGAGGGCGAGTAGCCCTCTCAAGGCGAGGACGTGTAGTCCTCTGGAGGTGAGGGCGTGCAGCCCTCTGATGGTGAGGACATGTAGTCCTCTCAAGGCGAGGACGTGTAGTCCTCTGGAGGTGAGGGCGTGCAGCCCTCTGATGGTGAGGACATGTAGTCCTCTCAAAGCGAGGACGTTTAGTCCTCTCAAGGTGAGGACGTGTAGTCCTCTGAAGGCGAGGATGTGTAGTCCTCTAAAGGTGAAGGCATGTAGCCCTACGAAGGTGAGGACATGTAGTCCTCTGAAGGTGAGGGTAACTAGTACCCAAGGCGAGGGCGGGTAGCCCTCTCAAGGCGAGGACGTGTAGTCCTCTGGAGGTGAGGGCGTGCAGCCCTCTGATGGTGAGGACATGTAGTCCTCTCAAGGCGAGGACGTGTAGTCCTCTCAAGGCGAGGACGTGTAGTCCTCTCAAGGTGAGGACGTGGAGTCCTCTGAAGGCGAGGATGTGTAGTCCTCTAAAGGTGAGGGCGTGCAGCCCTCTGTTGGCGAGGATGTGTAGTCCTCTAAAGGTGAGGGCGTGTAGCCCTACGTTGGTGAGGACGTGTAGTCCTCTCAAGGTGAAGGCGTGCAGCCCTCTGTTGGCGAGGACGTGTAGTCCTCTAAAGGTGAGGGTGTGTAGCCCTACGAAGGTGAGGACATGCAGTCCTCTGATGGCGAGGGCGTGTAACCCTCTGAAGGTGAGGACATGCAGTCCTCTGATGGCGAGGGCGTGTAGCCCTCTGAAGGTGAGGACACGCAGTCCTCTGATGGCGAGGGCGTGTAGCCCTCTGAAGGTGAGGACATGCAATCCTCTGAAAGTGAGGACACACAGTCCTCTTAAGGTGAGGGCGTGCAGCCCTCTGTTGGCGAGGACGTGTAGTCCTCTGAAGACCAGGGTACTAGTACCCGAGGGTCCATCCTTATGAGAAAGCAAGAGATCGACTCATCGAGAGAGCCGGTCATCCCAAATTCAAAAGATTTGGACATTTAGATGTAGGGAATCTATGCAGTTAACATGATTTTGAGGGATGCAAATGCATGCAACCTTTGTTGTGAAATTTGGGTAAATGCCGACTTTATATGAAACAATGCAATGTAATGGAAAGTTGTACAATGTTCATGGCATTCTTTCCCTATTTTGTGATTTTGATTTTGATTTGATTTTTTTTTTTGGAAAACACAGATTGACTGCCCTTTTGAAAAAGGTGATAATTCATGCAACCTCATCCTATCTTTTTGCAAATCTCTCCGGGAACTCCCTCAGAGTGTATGTTCTTTTTTATTTAGTCACTTGACCATTTTGGAGTGACGGCAATGGAGTCGTTTGATGTTTAATCAATCCATTGAAATCCTAGGGTTTGTCCCCTTTTTTTGTTAAAAACATCGATGGGTGAGAACTTTTGATCGGCCCCTATGTTCACTTAAGGCTCATGCACGGTGCCCCTCATTGCCCCAGTGTAAGGCTTTGAGGTACCAATCGTTGTCTTTCGTCATGACCTTGTAGCTGGGAACCTATTGAGTGAGAACTTCTAATCTGCCCCTAGGTTCGTTTGAGGTTTATGCATGGGGCCTTTCATTGCCCCAGTGTAGGGCTTAGAGGTACCAATTGTTGTCTTGTTTTCACAACCTCGTAGTGAGGAAGAATGAAAGACGCAATTGATTCTTGCAAAAAGAATTTTCCAAGGACGAGAAATAGTTGAAGGATTTTTCAGCTGATGGATTAAGTCAAATGACTCCTATGTAGAAGCAAGATGTTTTGATGTCTTGATGATGCTAAAGGATCAAGTGCTTCTAAGTTTTATTCAAGACAAGAATCCAAGAAAGTCAAGATATATGATCAAGTTGATTTCTAGAATCTTTTGGAAGAAGTTTCCAAATTGAAAAAACAAAAGGTTTGACCAAAGAATTCTATCATTTCAAATTGAGATTTGCTCTCCGGTAATCGATTACCAGCAGCTGAAAATGTTTATAACAGTCACTAGAAATTTGAATTCAAAATTTATAATGTGTAATCGATTACACATGGATGGTAATTGATTACCAACAATTTATTCAAATTTTAAAGCCTGTGATCTATTACACAAGTCTTGTAATCGATTACCAGAGGAGATTTTCAGAAAATAATTTCCAAGAGTCACATCTATTCAAATGGTTTATGAATGGCCATCAAAGGTGACTTGGAAACACGAATTTAAAGAGAGTTTTCATTGCCCACAAAGTTTATCCTCTCAAAAGATTAAGAGTTTTTCTGAACTGAACTGTCTTATCCTCTCAAAAAGATTCCTTGGTCAACCACTTGCATATTCAATAAGGAATTTTGATTGGTCTTCATTGTACAATCTATCCCTTTTAAGAGAGATTTCTTCTTCTCTTCTTCTTACTTCTGAAAAGGGATTAAGAGACTGAGAGTCTCTTATTGTAGAGGATTCTTGAACACAAGGGAAGGGTTGTCCCTATGTGGTTCAGACTTTGTAAAAGGAGTTTTACAAAGAGAGTGGAAAATCTCAAGTGGGTTTCTTGAGGACTGGACGTAGGCGCGGGAAGTGGCCGAACCAGTATAAATCAAGTTTGCATTCCTCTCTTCCTTTAAACTTCTTTTATTGCTATTTATCTTTTGCTTTAAAGAATTTTATTTTGATTTGTCTTTTGAGTAATTCATGTTAAGGGTGCATTGTTAATCCAAAAAGAAAGAGTGATAGTTCAATTAGGGAATAGTCTTTGCATCTTAATTCAACCCCCCTTTTTCTTAAGGTAACTGAGGCCATTTGTCCAACATCCTATTCTTGACAACTCGCTTCTCTAAGAAGACAAACTTTCTGGAATGATAAAATGAAGTCACATGAACGTCTATATTTTTACTTGAAAACACAGTCAATCAAATGCCTTTTTATTTTTTTTTATTTTGAAACTTATTTTTTTATTTTGAAACTTATTTGTTTTGAACTTTACTCGTTGTTTTACGGCACCCCCACCAACGTGCAAGACGAGTAATCTCTGATTGAACAGTCTTGGAAGTCAACACTCAGGAGCACAGGTCGCTTGAGCAAATAGACCAATGGCTTGCACCCACATTCCGGTGAAAGTTGAATAAGCAAACATGCGTTTGTGAGAGGATGAGGGACAAGGATGTCCATTTTATCCATATCATTTAGCATTGTAACTGTGGTTTATAATAATGGCATAAACTTGAAAATCCTGATGAGTCATAACAACAGCTTCCAGAATTGCCCCATGTATGGTGTTGCTTGTCAATGTCAGGATTTACACGCAATTCTCCTCAAATTTCAGCCAGCCCGCATCAATTAGACCTTGCACCTTACGCTTCAGAGCCCTACAATGCTCAATGGAATGCCCCAGGGCTCCTCCACGATAAGCACACGTTGCGTTCGAGTCGTATCCTCAGAAAAATGGAGGTTGAGGAACCTTGGTTGGGGTTATGGCTACCATTGAATTATTGAGTGGATATGGGATCAAGTTTAGCATATGACAACGGAATTCGGGGTGAACCCTACAGGCTTTTTGCTGCAAAATTCCTTTTTGTTGGTGTTTTTTTGGTTTGTGCTAAAGGTGGTCTTCGTCATTAGAAGTGCGGTAGACAGGCTTTGTGGTTGATTTAGAGATGGCCTTTGTGGATAACTGGGTGGTGGGTAAGGAGGAGGTTTGTTATTGACTGAGTAATGACATTGTTGGGTTTGGTGGGAAACTTGGCCGTATAGGAATGGCAGTCACAGCATGGGTTTCTCCCTCTTTCTCACCCTCTTCATTTGCCCCAGTTTTCTCAGTCGTCCTAGTAGGATGATCAAATTTGCCTCTTTTCGGACCCACATCGATCCTTTCACTGGCGAAGACCAAATCCGCAAAGCTTTGAGGGTGCGTAGCCCACCATCTTTTCATAGTAGAGTATCGATAATGTGTCTACCATCACGATCATCGTCTCCCTTTCCATCATTGGGGGTACCACCTGGGCCGCCAGATCCCTCCACCTTTTGGGCGTGTTCTTTGAAAGATCCACGAAAGTGGAGTCGCCAACTGTCGCAACCTACCCTTCGGCGGGAGGGCGACGCGTGACTCGCGGGATGCGTGTTCCACGAAAGGAATACGCGTGGAGTCGCCACCAACGTTTATTTGGGGAAAACGTCGGAAAAATCGGAAAAGACGCGATCTACGAACTTTTAAGTGAAAGGCTCGGGAGTTGTATTTACGCGCGGGGAAGGTATTAGCACCCCACACGTCCGTCACAAGGGACGGCAGCCTTTAATCGAATGTGCAAACTTGACTTTGATTTTTACGTTCCCTTTTATGTCCTTATATCCTTTATACCCTTTTTATATTTTTTTCTCTTTTTTGTGGTTGACAAGGGTGTTTCCCTTTGCTCCTACGTATTCCTCAATTGGGATGAGAAAATCAGACCTACGTAGTTCTTTCTTTCGCGTGAATCAAGTGATTCTTTTTACTTGAAAGGTGATCATTTTAAGGCGTTGGACCATAAAAATGACCCATTTTACTTAATAAGAAATTGAAGCGATAAACTTTCAAAAACCTATTTTTGTGGACGAGCTTGACTAGGCGAGTTGATTTTAGCCTTAGTTTCACCTTAGTTATTGGTCAATTCGATTAAGAATGAGAAATCCCAAAGAGAAAACGTCCGATTGATTTTTCGCTTTATTTTACTAAAAAATATTTTTTTGATTATTATATTATTATTTTACCTCTTTTTTTTTATTTCCAACGTGGTTACGGCACGACCGAACGGTCGGAATTCATTTTAAACGAAATTAACGGATGATACAATTCAAACGATCGGTGGAAATTTATTTTATTTTTAGATTAAGCGAGAAATGACTTAAATAAATGGCTTAAGCACGTCAAAAGGGAAGAAAAGAAAACTGAAAGTAAACGAAATTAAAGTGAAAGTACACAAAACAAGAAATGAATTGAAAGTCTCGGATTCGAAAACTTACCCGTTGAAGAACGAAGAACGAACGAAGAACGGATGAAGAACGGTGAAGAACGATGAAGAATTTCCACAGAATCGCTTACGGAAGCGTTACAGAAGCACTTCGACTCGATTTTTCTTCACGAAAACGTGTTTTTTGCCCAAAATAGCCGAAATGCATAGCCAAAGGGGTCTTGAACATTTTGAAACAGCTCCCCCCTCCCCTATTTATAGAAAAAAAAAGGAGGTGCTTGCCGCCCAAAGACTTAATGAAGAAGATTTCTAAGCGCACCCGAATTACTAAGTTCACCCCCCTTTTCGTATTTTACGGAAAAGTTTCGGAAGCCTTACGGAACTGTTTTCGAATTTGATTTTCATCTTTTTTCTCTTCCCTTTCACCAATGTTAAGTGGAATATGCTTACCCAAGGTTTTCGGAAATTTTACGGAAGTATTACGGAAGCCGCGGAAGCCCCAAAAACCATTTTTCAAAAACGTGGAGGAGCTTGCCGCCCAGTTGCTTCCTCCTTAAGCAACCCAACTTCCAAAATGTTCTGGAAGGGCCTATATTTGAATTGCTATTTACACCCCTATCTTGATAAGTTCACCCCCTTACCTTTTTTGGTGATTCTTTTTTCGTAAAGTTACAAAAACTTACGAATCTCGTAACGATACTTGTTTTCTTTCCGTAATGTTACGGAACCTTGCGGATTACATAATCATCCCCTTTTTGACTTACGGAATGTTACGGAATCTCACTTAATTATGCAACGATGCTTCCATTTGATTTCCGGTGTGTCACGGAAACTTACGGATTGTGCATCAATATTTTTTGGTTTTCTGGCATGTCCTGGAATTTCACAAATTGCCTAATGATGGGTGCCAAGCACCTCACAAGGACCTAAGAAAGGTCGCATGTCATCAAGCAAAGGTCCCCGGACGAAATTAGGGTATGACAGTAGTGTTGCCATGTTTTCAAAGCCCGTACTATGGCATACAACTCCTTATCATAAGTTGAATAGTTAAGGGTAGGACCACTTAACTTTTCACTAAAATAAGCAATTAGATGGCCTTCTTGCATCAACACAGCCCCAATCCCAACATTTGAAGCATCACACTCAATTTCAAAAGATTTTTGAAAGTTTGGCAACGCAAGTATGGGGGCATTAGTTAGCTTTTGCTTAAGAACATTGAAAGCTTCTTCTTGTTTCTCTCCCCATTTGAAACCAACATTTTTCTTGAGCACTTCATTGAGAGGTGTTGCCAATGTGGTAAAATCCTTCACAAAATCTCTGGAACTTGGACCTTTCTCTCTCTAGAAACCCTTGACATGCAAAGCTCTGAATTCCAGTCCAAACTCCCCTCACAAAATCTGATTTCGGGCTTAAATAGGTGGCCTTGTTCGTGCTCGTGCACTTAGCGCACGTATGAACCGCTTAGCACACGTTAGTGATTTTTGGCTTAGCGTGCCTTTCTCGCTTAGCGGATAAACTGAAGCGGTGCGCTTAGCGAACCTGTACAGCTCATCTTCTTCCAGAGTCTTCCTCGCGCTTAGCCCAGGAGTGTTGCGCTTAGCGGATGCTCGCTAAGCTAGCAGATTGGCTTAGCGAGAAAGTGAAAAACAACATTTTCCAAAGCTTGCTAATTAACCTGAAATTGAGAGAAAATGATTATTAAACACACAAAATGAAAATACTAAGTATTTATTACCTATACTTAACAGAAAATACTTATAACACTATAAAATAACCATAAATTGGGAGAGTTTGATACAATTTATACAAGTTTTATACACCAAAGTTAGTCATTTTCACCGACTAACAACTCCCCCAAATTTACAGTTTTGCTTGTCCTCAAGCAATCAAGAACAACTCACTTGTCCTCAAGTGATAACAACATGCAGTGATTATGTACAGAGGTGTATGCATAAAAAATTACTGATTGCATGATGAGAAAGATGAAGCAATGTGTACCTATCACTTGTCTTCACAAAATATGCAGTTATTCAAAGAGAAGAATAAAATGTGAACTGAACAAATAGATGGAGTTAGGCATAAGACATATATCAAGGAAAGTAGCTTAAACCACAATCTCACGACTACTGCTTCACTCAAGCACAAGTGTTTAAGCTATTCATTAATAATAACTAGCAAGAGGTCCAA
This sequence comes from Glycine max, assembly GCF_000004515.6. Lineage (NCBI taxonomy): Eukaryota > Viridiplantae > Streptophyta > Magnoliopsida > Fabales > Fabaceae > Glycine > Glycine max. Next base: position 13,570,596 of record NC_016088.4, on the reverse strand, counting down.
TCTTTGCACTTCATGTCATGCCATAAAGTCAGAAATGTATAAACAGAATCAGAAGGACTTTCTTAGTCTTGTAGTGAGGCTTGGCTACAAAAATTCATTGGTTTTTCTAGGATTCAAAGGTTTAGATTCTCAGAGAGCACAAATCCTAGACTTATCCCAATGGTCTTTTCAATACACTTATCTTGCTCACTAGCTTTTTACTTTCATTTGCTTTTGACCTTGTTACATCAACACACTTTATTCTTTTCTTTTCTTTTTTCTTTTTAACATACAACTTATTTGTTGTGTGTGCTGATGTTTTCTCTCTTTCTTTGCATCCCAATTAGTTCCACTCCCCCAAATTTGGGGTAAATTTTCCTTGAACCATATGCTCTCCTAGAATCTAAGCAAGGTATCAGGAGATATTTAAGTTTAGGGTTCAAATCATGACAAAATCATTCATCTTATACAGGGAGCAAAGGATGCAATTATCATTCAAGGTAAGCTTTTTGGTCAAAAAGGCTTGTGTATGTACAATCATGGCCTTCCTCATGTTCTCGTTTATACATTTCATTCTAAAATTCAGAGATTCATGCAAAGATTATTACTCACAGCTAGTCGTTCACTCACAGTTTAAGGTCACACTCTCACTGGTTTTGGTTCAAGCTTTTCTTTCACAATTAATCTGTCTACTGACTAACAATTCTAATTGCAAATTCACATTCTTGTTCTTTCTTTGTCTAACATACACACTTGCTCAAACTCATGAAAAGAAGCACAAAATCCATCACAATCATGCATTCAATTCAAAATAAAAGCATACAACCATTTTTCACAAAAAGATATAAGTGTTTCACTACCATGTCATCAAAAACCAAGTTAAACTGTTCAAAATACTTTAGAATAAGCATACTAACTGTTCATAAATAAAATTAGCAAAAAGGGATTACTGTACTAAAACCATGATCATAATAATAATAATCTAAAAGACAACAACAAAAGAACACAAAAACATCAGGGATATCAACATTCTTGTCAGTATGAGGCACAACTTCCTCAGCAATCCATCCTGTCAGAAAAGTTAGAACCATCATCTATGTTGCAAGATGGTGAATCAGGAGGAGCAACAACTTCATCAGCTGAGTCATCAGGGATGATTATCAGAGGTGGTGCCGGAGGAGACAATGTCTCAAGCTCCGGAGAAGCAGGTGGATCTACTATAGGAGGTTGTGGTTCAGCTGATGTCAGCTCAGTCCTAGCTGGTACAAGTCTGGGAGGAACATCCTTATGTGCTCTTTCCAGAGGGAGATGAGCTTCAGGCCATGGCACTTTTTCTAGGAACTGCTCCATAGATATGATTAGCCTGTGGTGAGCCAACTCTTGCTGATTGCATACGATCATCAATTGTCCCCTGAATAAGCTTTGCAACATAGGAATTAAAGAATGTGCTTGTTGGGCATCTGGTTCCATGGCTGCTGTCGAAGGAGATGGGTTGGATGATGAAGGGATGTCCTCGGTTCTCGCTCTCTTTCTTGATGCCATCTTCAAGAAAAGAATGTAGATAATTACAAGAGTTAAGTTGAAATCAACATAAAGGCCGCTTAGCTAGATCAAATTCACTTAGCGGACCTTCACAAAACAATACATACCGCTTAGTGAAACATAGTTCGCTTAGCGGATCTTGAAGGAGAAAGATATACCCACTTAGCAACTTATATAGCCTGCTAAGCCTAAAAGAAATCTCACAAATATGCACTTAGCTCTGGTACCATGCAACTCAAAATTTTCTAAGTTATATACCCGGTTTTCAACTCAAAATTTTCTGAGTTATTTTGGCTTAGCGATTCAGCCTCACTTAGCCACAAAGATTTCAATAGAAGGATGAGTATTCGTCCTCATAGACGAACTCGCTTAGCGTGGTAGGTGAGCTTCGTGAGTTCATCTGGAAACGCATATCCGCAATGAATTTTGGTGAACTCACTTAGCTCAGCATGCTCGCTTAGCGTGTTCATCGCGATTTCCATAAAAAACATAGAAAATGCAGTTTGTTTTCTTCCAAAATTGGGGCATATAATATGATGCAATCCTCCCTAGGAAGGGACCAGTCACTAGAGCCATGAACAAGAGGCTCCAAGAGGATTGGGCTAGAGTTGCTGAAGAAGGCCCTAGGGTTCTCATGAACCTTAGGGTAGATTTCTGAGCCCATGGGCCAAGGTTGGGTCCAATTATCTTTGTACATATTAGACTAGGATTTCATTATATTTGGTCCTTGTATTTAGGGCTCCATAATGTAGGTAGGGTACCCTAGAAATATAGGATTTTTCATCCCTTGTATTTTAGGGCACCTAGACTAGTTTTTGTATTAGGGGTACTTTTGTAATTTCACATGCACTAAGTGAATATTTGATGTGTGTGTTGGGAAATAAATTTAATTGAATTGGTAGAAGCCCAATCCAATTAAATTTTAGAGGGGGAGGTGAGCATTTGCTTACTACACCTCATTGCCACATCACATAGTCATACTTTGTGCATGTTCTTCACGCTTTACATGCCTCATGACACCTATGCACACTTAGTGGGGAATCTTGGAATTGATCTTGGATTTGTGGGCTGAACCATAACTAAAATTCACTAATCATAATTAGTGAAATTTTGGCTCCAAAGTTTGGCTCCACAAATTCAATTTCAAATTCAAGTGAAATTCAAATTTCCCTCCAATTTTGTGTGACACTTAGGCTATAAATAGTGGTCATGTGTGTGCATTTTTTTCAACTTTGATCATTTAAAAATTAAACTTCAGATTTCAGAGCTCTTTTAGAGCACAAAATTTCGTGCCCTTTTCTTCCTCTCCCTTCATCCATCTCCTTCTTCCTCCAAGCTCTTATCCATGGCCTCCTATGGTGGTGAGCTTCTTCTAGACTCATCTTCTCCTTGAAGTGGTGTCTCCTCTCTCTCTTCCTTCTCCATTCCGCTGCCATTCATATTCCAAGAAACAAAGGAATCCATTGATGAAGAATATCCTAGGCCTACAAGCTCCAATGGAGCTTACATAATGTGGTATCAAGAGCATCTTCATCTAGGTGATGTTCTTTTGCTTCCTCTATCTTTTTGTTCGGTGAATTCTCTTTAATTCCTTGTTCTTCATCTTATTCTCCATGTATATACTCCATTATCTTGTGGTTTGGTGCTGTTTAGAGTAGATTAAAAAAAAACGATTAAATCTTAGATCTACACTTGTTCTTGCATTTCTATGGTTCAAATTTTGTAGATCTACTCTTGAATCATGTTTTTGTGTTGATTTTAGGTTCTATCATTTTTCATTCATAATATTCTTGTGCTGAACCTTAGATCTAAATTTTCTTCCAAAATATTGATTAGAAAAAAAGCACAAAAATCTAAGTGTAAATCACTTAATCCATGTTGTCTTAGAGTCATGTTTAGTCATAGTAATTGTCACATTATGTTCTAAGTTTGTGTTGAATTTTTATTTTGTTGATTGAATTCTAGATACATTTGTTCATGTATTCTTGTCATTCTTAGCCTATCTTTTGAATTTTGAGTCTAATTCATGCATTTTATTTAGTTCATAACATGTTCTAAATTAATTCCTAGAAGTAGTCTTGTTGTTGAACTCTTTTTTTTTCTAAGTTTCCTACATGATGCCTATGATGAAGTTGAGTTGTCGTGCTGAGTTGTGGCTGGATTTGTGAATCAAATAAGTCTTAAGCTCTCTTGAATTGTGTTATTCAAGATAATTGAGCATAAGCAAACACAAATTGTAACTATCCAAGCCTTAAGCAACATAAGAACTACTCTTGATTTCTAGGTTGAAATCGTTGGTACTGGCAGCTTGAACATACGAACTTGTATAAATTACTGGGAATTGTTCACTACGTTTTTTGAGCTGACATTTTTACTGAATTTTCTAGACATATAGACCAAAATTATAAAAAAAATAACCAAGTGATTTGGATAAAAGGAAAAAATAATAAAAACCACACAAATTGGCAGAAAAATCAGTGTCCAGGAAAAAAAAAGTGAAAGAGAAGTGTTCTTGTTGTTTTGGCTCAAAATTTGTTCTATAATTAGTGCCTATTTTATAACAATCCTAGTTCTGAAATTTCAATTGAAAATTATTGTGAAAACAAGTGCCAAAACTAGAGGTTTCTTGAGTCTTTTTTTTTAGTTTTTCTTCTCTACTCTAGAGACATTCTAGGTTTCTCTTTGAGTCCTAGCTTGGTTTTGTGTGTTTTTCATTGCTTTAATTGTTGAATAATCCTTGAAAATTTGTCTTGTTGAAACTCTATTGGTTTAGCTTTCATTTCATTTTTTTTGGTCTTTGGTTATTGCTTGTCTCTTTGTTTCCTTGTTTGTGAGTTGCCATATAGGGAATTGGAAAGGAGGATTGGTGTCATACCTTGAAGAATTTGAGTCAAGAAGCAAGGGGCCAACCACCTTAAGAGCTATTGGAGTAAGAAGCACTTCAAATTGAGTGAAACACCAAAGGGAGAATAGTCACCACAATGAGGAATTTTTTTTGTAATTTTGTAATTGGCAATTTGCTTTGCTTTCAAATTTTGTAACAAAAAGGTCTTTCATTCGAAGTAAATTGCGAGCCTTCAATAGGTCACCCTACTTCCATTTGGGTGTTATAATTTTAGGCAATTTTCCCTAAGGATAGTGAGTGTTTTGTTGGGAACCTTAAATGAGGTCATCCAAACACTCTTAGGATCCGCCTAGTTTGCATTGCTTGCAAGAGTTTAAGTGAAGAGTTTAAGTGAAGAACCTAGCAACTATTATAGAGGGCGCCATAGTTCACATACTAAACATCACTCCCAAAGAAGAGAAAAGGAAAGAAGGCCTCAAGAGGTTAACATTAGCCTCCCATATTTCCATGGAAAAGAAAATGTTGAGGCCTACTTAGATTGGGAAATGAAGGTTGAACAACTCTTTGCTTGCCATCATATTAGTGAAGAGAGAAAAGTTCCATTGGCTACCCTTAGCTTTCATGGGTATGCCCTCTATTGGTGGACTTCCCTTATTAGGGAACAAAGGATTCATGGGGATCCTCCAGTAGAGTATTGGAATGATCTTAAGAGTGCCCTTAGGAAGAGGCAGATTCCCTCCTACTATGAAAGGGAGCTTATGGACAAGCTCCAAAGGCTTAGACAAGGGAGTATGAGTGTTGAAGAATATAGACAACAAATGGAACTACTCTTTTTAAGAGCTGGACTTAGGGAGGAGGAAAGAACAAGCATAGCTAGGTTCCTTAGTGGGCTTAATATGGAAGTGAGGGACAAGGTTGAACTCCTTCCATATAGGGACCTAGATGAGCTAGTCCAACTTTGTATAAGAGTGGAGCAACAACTTAAAGGAAAGCCTTCTTCAAAATCTTATGGCTCTCACTCTTATCCAAGGAAGGACCAAGCCCATGGAATTTTAGGGGCTGCACCTTCAAAACCGAAGGAAGATAAGGGTAAGACCATAGAAAAATACACCCCTAAGACTAGTTCCCAAGAAAGGACTAGCAACATTAAATGCTTCAAATATCTTGGGAGAGGTCACATTGCCTCTCAATGCCCCACAAAGAAAACTATGATCATGAGGGGTCAAGACATTTATAGTAGTCAAGAGGAGACTACTTCTTGCCCTTCCTCTAGTGGAAGTGAAGATGAAGTAAGGAGTGGAGAGTCTAGTGAGGAAGTCTACTCCCATGAAGAAGGTGACCTCTTAATGGTTAGAAGACTCCTTGGAGGTCAATCATGTGATCTATCTCAATCCAAAGAGAACATCTTTCATACAAGATGCAAAATTTTAGATAAAACTTGTTCTCTCATTGTGGATAGTGGATCTTGTTGCAATTGTTGTAGCACAAGATTAGTTTCCAAGTTGAACCTTACTATCATTCCCCACCCAAAATCTTATAAACTTCAATGGCTCAATGAGCAAGGGGAAATGATAGTTAACCAATAAGTGAAGGTACCTTTCTCCATTGGGAGACATAAGCATGAAGTTAATTGTGATATAGTTCCCACGGAGGCAGGGCATATTCTTTTAGGAAGGCCGTGGCAATTTGATAGGAAGGTCATTTACAATGGCCTAACTAATGAGATTACCCTCACCCATCTTGGCACTAATTTTGTGTTGCATCCTCAAACACCTTCACAGGTGGCCAAAGATCAACTAACTATGAAAGATAAGAGGGATGAGGAAGAAAAACTAGAAAAAGAAAAGAAAAAGAAGGATAGTAAGGCCTTGTCTTCAAAGGCCAAGGGGAAGGAAAAAGAGGAAAAGGATTCCTCCAAGAATATTGTTAAGAAGGAAAATCATTTTGCAACAAAAGGTGATATTAAAAGAGCACTCCTTCTTAAACAATCTTTCTACCTTCTCCTATCAAGGGAAACATCCCTTAGCACTGCCACAATTCCAACATTTGAGACCTTACCCCCAAAGGTCCAAGAACTCTTACATGAATTTGGTGATATATTTCCCAAAGAGATACCCCCTGGGCTACCTCCTTTAAGGGGAATAGAACACCAACTAGATTTAGTCCCAGGAGCAAGCCTTCCTAATAGGCCAGCCTATAGGACTAACCCTTAGGAGACTAAGGAGATAGAGTCTCAGGTTAAAGAATTGTTGGAGAAGGGCTGGGTCAAAGAGAGCCTAAGCCCATGTGTTGTGCCAGTGTTGTTGGTGCCAAAAAATGATGGTACGTGGAGAATGTGTACAAATTGTAGGGCCATCAACAACATCACTGTAAAGTATAGGCACCCCATTCCTAGACTTGATGATTTGCTTGATGAGTTGCATGGTGCCAATATCTTTTCAAAACTTGATCTTAAAAGTGGTTATCACTAAATCAGGATGAAAAAGGGTGATGAGTGGAAAACCGCTTTCAAGACCAAGTTTGGTTTGTATCAATGGCTAGTGATGCCTTTTGAGCTCACTAATGCACCAAGCACCTTTATGAGGCTTATGCATCATGTCTTAAGGGATTTCATAGGTAGATTTGTAGTTGTTTATTTTGATGATATTTTAGTGTACAGTAGGAGCCTAGGTGATCACTAAGGACATCTCAAGCAAGTTCTTTCAGTCCTTAGGAAAACCACCCTCTATGCAAATATAGATAAGTGTACTTTTTGTGTAGATAATATAGTTTTCTTAGAGTTTGTAGTTGGTAGAAATGGGGTCCAAGTTGACCCTGAGAAAATCAAGGCCATCCAAGAATGGCCCACCCCAAAAAGTGTGGGAGATATTAGGAGCTTCCATGGGTTAGGGAGCTTCTATAGAAGGTTTGTTCCTAATTTCTCTATAATTGCATCACCTCTTAATGAGCTGGTGAAGAAGAATGTGGCATTTACCTGGGGTGAAAAACAAGAGGAAGCCTTTGCTTTGCTCAAAGAAAAGCTTACTAAGGCACATGTTCTAGCTCTTCCTGACTTTTCTAAAACTTTTGAGCTAGAATGTGATGCCTCTAGAGTGGGAGTTGGAGCTATATTGTTACAAGGTGGGCACCCTATTGCTTATTTTAGTGAAAAACTTCATAGTGCCACCCTCAACTACCCTACCTCTGATAAAGAGCTTTATGCCTTAATAAGAGCCCTCGAAACTTGGGAACACTACCTTGTTTCCAAGGAATTTGTCATTCATAGTGATCATCAATCACTTAAGTACATTAGAGGACAAAGCAAGTTAAACAAAAGGCATGCAAAATGGGTAGAGTACCTAGAGCAATTTCCATATGTTATCAAATACAAAAAGGGAAAAACAAATGTGGTAGCTGATGCCCTCTCAAGGAGACACACATTGTTTTGCTCCCTAGGAGATCAAATTTTAGGATTTGATAATATTAGGGACTTATATGCTTTAGATGAACATTTCTCTCCTATTTACCAGAGTTGTAGGAAAAAGGCCCAAGATGGATTCAATTTGGCTGAGGGGTATTTGTTCAAAGAGGGAAAGCTTTGCGTACCCCAAGGATCCATTAGGAAATTACTTGTGAAAGAGAGTCATGAGGGTCGGCTTATGGGCCACTTTGGGATAGACAAGACCCTTGTCTTACTCAAAGAAAAGTTTTATTGGCCCCATATGAAGAAAGATGTCCATAAGCATTGCACTAGGTGTGTGGCTTGTTTACAAGCCAAGTCTAGGGTGATGCCTCATGGGCTATACACATCCTTACCCATCCCCTCTACACCTTGGGTAGACATTAGTATGGACTTTGTCCTTGGGCTTCCTAGAACCCAAAGAGGTGTAGACTCTATCTTTGTGGTGGTGGATAGGTTTATAACAAGGTTGCTTCCCACATCTCAAAACTCTTTTTCAGGGAAGTTGTGAGACTCCATGGTTTGCCTAAGACCATTGTGTCAGATAGAGATGCTAAGTTCCTTAGCCACTTCTAGAAAACCTTATGGGCTAAGCTAGGAACTAAACTTCTTTTCTCTACCACTTGTCATCCACAAACTGATGGGCAAATAGAGGTAGTGAATAAGTCTTTATCCACCCTTTTAAGGGCTTTTCTGAAAGGCAACCATAAGTCTTGGGATGAGTATCTTCCTCATGTAGAATATGCCTACAACAGGGGGATTCATAGAACCACCAAACAGTCCCCTTTTGAGGTTGTCTATGGGTTTAATCCCCTAACACCATTAGACCTCATTTTTTTTGATGTGTCATCATTTTCTCCTATTTCTTAACCCTTTTTGTCACCATTTTAATTACTGATTAGCCTTAATTATCAAATTAATTATGCAGTTTTATCATTTGGGCCTACTGGATTAATTTTGTGTTTTTAATTTAATTTCAGGATAATTATAAGCAATTGGGCTTGCATTCGGAATTGGGCTTGGACTTGAAAAGAGTAGACAATTTTATTCTACCAAATCTTATCTTATCCAGATTTTATCTCATCTAGATATTATTTCATCTAGATTTTATCTTATCTTATCTTATCTAGATATTATTTCATCTAGATTTTATTTTATCTTATCTTATCTAGATTTTATTTCATCTACATTTTATTTTATCAAATCTTATCTTATCTTGTCCAGATTTTATTTTATTAATGGGCTTGGACTTAAAACAGATTTTAAGCTTTGGGGCCGAGAACCTATATAACAGCACCAAGGTTTTAGTATTGAGAGTTTTGAGAGGAGAATAATTTTAGCGTTTTGCAATTCCAATTTTTACTGTTCATGCGCACTGTTCACGTAGCAAAAAAATTCATTTTCTGCTTCAATATGCAAATTTGTTTTTTGCTTCAATCTGCAATTTCATTTTTTGCTGATTAATGGAAGGTTAAGTCTCCAGTGTTGTTTTCTCTTGAGGATCAAGCACAACTCTCTTTGAGGTTTTGTTATTACTATTGAATTTTGATCAGTTTTTCCTCTTCACTAATTGCTCTCTATTTGTTGCTATTAATCCATGCATGCTTAATGCTTGATTAATCGTCTTTGTGCTTAATTTACATTCATGCTTAATGATCATTTTCGTTCATGATTAATTGGTGTATGTGTTGCTTAATCACATAATGACAACCTTATGTTAATTTTTGCTTAGTAATTTAATTTAGGGTTGGATTAAGTGGTTGAACTGATTAGGGATAAATTCTCATAACCTAGGATAAGAGACTTGCTTGTGAATTAAAGGGGAAACAACATGTTTTATTTCTGTTATTTCTTTAATTCAAATTTGCTTGCTGTTTAATTTACAAAAACAAACAAATCTCCCCAATTCGTTACTATTTTATTACTATCTGTTATGAACGTTTGGTTGACCATTGCTTGTTGGGAGACGACCTAGGATCACTTCCTAGATACTGCATTTTTAATGTTTATTTGATTCGGGTACAGCCTCAATCAAATTTGGCGCCGTTGCCGGGGAGCAGTGTTTAGTTATCTTATTTTGTGTAGCGTTCTGTTTTGCATTTCCGTTGCATCTCCTTTTTAGCGACTGCTTTTAGCGACTGATTCAGTGACTGATCCAGCCTTGTGTTTTGCTGTGAACAGTGATTAGCGATTGATTTTGCAATTTAATTATCAATTTTTGTTTTGATAGTTAGAGTTGTTATTTTTGGCTGATTTTTTGTGTGGTAGCTTCTTTTGATCCATATTTTGTGTGAAAAATACCAGGAGCACTGGGTGTGACAGTATTTGAGAGAGACAAAAATTTTGGGAACTTGTCTTTCGTAAAACTTAAAACGGCCATAACTTTTGCTCCGGGTGTCAGAATGACTATTATTATATATGCATTTGGGGTAGAAAAAAATTTCCCATACTTTTATGGTTGGGGTCTCCCAAACTCCAAAAATCAGCCGTTTACTAAGTTTTTTTTTTTTTTTTTCAAGTATTATTGTCCTATTTTTCTAAACTTTTCTTAGGTAGTTTTCATAGTTAGACTTTGAATTTTTTGTTTGAAATTTTTTGAGCTATCTTTTCATGATTTTAGGGGGTTCCTCACAAAATTTCAGCTCATTTTGATATTATTTGTGTATAGCTATAGTTTTACTCCCTTGTTAGGTGCTTGTTGGGAAACACATTATTTGCTGCATATAGTGCATGACTAGGGGAAATCTAGGTGATTTACAACCCTTTGATCCTGAAATAGATAGAACCTTTCATAGATTAGTTAGGCATAGTGTGCATCCTGGTCATTCTGTGCATTTTGAGCATTCTAAGCATTTTGTTGAAGGTGATTCTGAATATTCTGATTTTGAGCATTCGACTACTAATTCTTATACTGACAACATGGCTCAACCTCCACCTTATGAGAGGACTCTTAGGGAGATGGTTGCACCTGATTTCACTTATGAAAGCTTGTGCATTCAATATCCTGATGAGGGTGTTCCATATGTTCTCAAGACTAGACTAATACATTTGCTGCTCAAGTTTCATGGTCTTGCAGGTGAAGATCCTCACAAGCATCTTAAGGAGTTCCATATTGTTTGTTCCACCATGAAGCCCCCTGACGTCCAAGAAGATCATATCTTTCTAAAGGCTTTTCCTCATTCTCTGGAGGGAGTGGCAAAAGATTGGCTATACTACCTTGCTCACAGGTCCATTTTCAGCTGGGATGACCTTAAGAGGGTGTTCTTGGAGAAATTTTTCCCTGCATCTAGGACCACTACCATCAGAAAAGACATTTCAGGCATCAGGCAACTTAGTGGAGAAAGCTTGTATGAGTATTGGGAAAGATTCAAGAAATTGTGTGCAAGCTGTCCTCACCACCAGATTTCTAAGCAACTCCTTCTTCAATGTTTCTATGAGGGACTTAGCAACATGGATAGGAGTATGATTGATGTTGCCAGTGGTGGAGCTCTTGGTGATATGACCCCTGCTGAAGCTAGGAATTTGATTGAGAAGATGGCTTCCAACTCCCAACAATTCAGTGCAAGAAATGATGCTATTATTCTTAGAGGAGTCCATAAGGTGGCCACAGATTCATCTTCATCTACTGAAAATAAAAAGCTTGAAGGAAAACTTGATGCCTTGGTCAACCTAGTAACCCAGCTTGCCATGAATCAGAAATCTACACCTGTTGCAAGAGTCTGTGGTCTATGTTCTTCTGCAGATCACCATACAGATCTTTGTCCTTCTTTGCAGCAATCTGGAATCATTGAGCAACCTGAAGCTTATGCTGCAAACATTTATAATAGACATCCTCAGCAGCAAAACCAACAACAGCAGAATAATTATGACCTTTCAAGCAATACATACAATCCAGGTTGGAGGAATCATCCGAATCTGAGATGGACAAGTCCTCCACAACAAAAATAGTCTGTCCCTCCTTTTCAGAATGTTGCTGGTCCAAGCAAGCCATATGTTCCTCCTCCAATACAGCAGCAGCAGTCACAACAAAGACAACAAGCAACTGAGGCTTTCCTTGCATCCTGAGATCCTCGAACACATCTAGCACGAGTGATTATGGTAGCTTGGGGACTAAGGATTGCATCACGTCACAACTAGAAAAAATGATTTTAACATCGATTATTTTGGACATTCATGATCGATTTTGAACCAATGTTGAAACGAATTTCGTTAAAAGTAGGTCATTTTTAATATCAGTTATAAAAATTGATATTGAAATCCACCATACAACATCAGTTCTCTCCAAAATCGATGTGTTATAGTAGTAGCAAATAGCAAAAAAAAAAGCATAAACGACATCGATTTTGGGGAGAACCGATGTTGTTTTTGCAATTTTTTATATATTTTGTTTATTTATCAAATGAACCCCAACCTTCAAATGAAAAACAGAACCAATCTAGGCCAAAACCAAATCAAGTTAGGTAGTTTATATTATATTCAAATAATTATTGAATAAATACTAATAAATACAATAATGTTAATACATAAATATCATTTATAACCAAAGATTTACATAAGTCTAACATTTGCAAAATTTCTTAAACACTACTTAGTGATTCATTTTTAACTCTTAGTAAACATCTTGCCCACTGAATGCGAATTGTCTTTATTCTCTTTGGTTCCAATGGTCTTGGATCAGTAAAATACTATATGATATAATAAAACATAACTTAATCAGTGTAAATAATAACAATTATAACAAATGAAATTAGTTTTGAAGTAAATAATTACCATTTTCCAATTATCCTTAAAACCTCCTAGGACTATGGTTGACATCCAATGCATCATGTAATAGCCGCACTTAGTGCTTCCTCTTTGCTTATTACACTAAATTCAATAAGATCTTCAAAGTTATCCCAAAATTAGTGTACAAAGTAATAAAATGTCATTTTGAAGAGATCAAACATTGTTTAAATGACTTACTTTAACTGAAATTCATTTAGTAGTTGCGTTAGATTTACTTTCATGATTATCATTGAATCCCTTCAAAGCACTGACTAAGAGAAACATGCATGTATATTGTTCAATTAAAATATTGATGTCAAATACTAATGATAAAGTAAATGTGTTACAAATTAGAACTAACTTGTTAACCATTCCTTTCAAGTAGTTGTCAGGCATATTCCGCAAGGAACGAAATCAGGCGACAACATTGTCTTAGGACATATAACCACTAGTTGCCAATGTCCAATGCATTGAAGAACATTAAGTTATTATAATTCATACATTATTTGAATTGATTTGTTCAATTTTACTTACATATTCAAGTAGGCTCCTAGGTAGACATCTTTATATGAATTTTGCATTCATTTCTTAATATAATCCTCAGATTCAAACTGCGATTGCCCAGATCTCTATATGAACTATGGCTCAAGGAATTCATACACAGAGGCATTCCTCGATTGTAGACTTAACTCATTCATATGCCTGTTGTTGCTAAAAAAAAGTAAATTATACATCAATTTAAAACAATCAATTCGGAAATCGACTATAATTTAAATTTACTTACATAATCCACAATTGTATAACAACGATGTTCAGACATTGACTATTGTGTTTTATGTCCCCAAGATTTTCATGCTTTATGTACAAAGGAACATTATCACTATACACCCCAAACATAGTTGCATCCCACGACACCTGCATAAGCTTGAGGAAAAGTTGTGGGATCATCAATGTCATCTGGCATACGAAATCATCATCAGGTTGCGGCCTATTAGTCGATCCCTTTGCTACTTGTTTATCTCACATAGTCAATATACATAATTAAATGAAAATCAACATTTTATTTGCAACAAATCCTTACAACAAAGGAAATATCTTTTTCTAAAAAAGTGTGTGCAGGATGTGTCGACCAAGCAAGGAAGGTGTTAAGGATCTACCCCACTAACTAAACCTCTTCAGTGGGTACAAGGACGCAAGCATCAACATCTCAAACTTTCTCAACCCCTACCTTCACTAGATCATTGTCCAAAGGGACATGGTGCACGGTTGTCGACCCCTCATAACTCTTCCAAGGGAAACTAAGCGGAGAGGATTGTCATCAACATACAACCCACGCGTGTCTGATGCATCCGTGCCTGGTTCATGCCCCAAGGGATCAACACAGCTTCCCTTTGTGTTGACACGGGCACCAGAAGGATCCACCTTAGGCTCAACAGGAGGTACGATTCCTTGGGACTGCATTTGACTAAAAGACAACAATAGTTGTCTCATCACTTTTTCAGTGATCGACTGCTCCAGCTCGTCCCTGATATTCTATGTCAGCTCCTCCTTAATATTTTGTTTGATTCAATCCATCTCTTTTGGGCTGATCAATGTAGATGAGTAGGAGCCTACTGAAGCTACTCCAAAGTATTGCGTGATTGTCGTTGTATTCTCATGATCAAGTTATCAATTTGCCTTCGCGAGTTACATTCAAAGTTTTTCATTCGCTAATCATAATCATCACTATATTGTAGAAGCAAGCTTCATGATGATGAATCAAGTTGATTCAAGTAGTTTTGATGATGACAAAAAGCTCAAGAGAATGATTTCAAGATTGAGTCAACAAGTTCAAGATCAAGATTAAATTAGGATTAATTTCAAGATTTAAGAAATGACATCAAGAAGAATCAAGATTCAAGAGGCGATGATTTCACAAGGGAAGTATTGAAAAGAATTTTTCAAAAACCAAACATAGCACAATTTTGTTTTATAAGAAAAGCTTTTCTCAAAATTTTCTAAGTTACCAGAGTTTTTACTCTCTGGTAATCGATTACCAGTTTCTTGTAATTGATTACCAGTGGCAAAGTTTGATTTCAAAAGTTTTTAACTGAATTTGCAACGTTCCAATTGATTTTTAAAATGGTGTAATCGATTACAATATATTGGTAATTGATTACCAGTGTATCTGAACGTTGAAATTCAAATTCAATTGTGAAGAGTCACATCCTTTCATAAAATGCTTTGTGTAATTGATTACATGGTTTTGGTAATCGATTACCAGTGACAAGTTTTGAATAAAAAGTCAAGAGATGTAACTCTTCCAATGGTTTTCTTGACCATACATGACGAGTCTTATAAAGCAAGACCTTGACTTGCATTTCAAAAAACTTTTACAACTTTTTAGAACAACTTTTGAGAAATCTTGAAACCTTTGCAACTCATCTTTCTTCTTCTTCCTTTGCCAAAAGCTTTCTGAGTTTTCTGGTTTCCAATTCATGGCCTCTTCAAATTCTCTGTTTCCTGAAGAAAATTCCATCCATAGACCACCTATCTTTAATTGTGAGGGTTACCACTATTGGAAAACCCGTATGCAGATTTTCATTGAAGCCATAGATTTAAACATTTGGGAAGCAATAGAAATAGGACCTTACATACCTACCATAGTAGATGTAAGCACTAGCACCACAACACAAAAACCTAGAGATAAGTGGACTGAAGAGGATAGAAGAAGAATCCAGTATAATCTTAAAGCCAAAAACATTATTACTTCAGCCCTAGGAATAGATGAGTATTTTAGAGTGTCAAACTGCACAAATGCAAAAGAGATGTGGGATACTCTCCAACTTACACATGAAGGAACTACTGATGTAAAAAGATCTAGAGTCAACACCCTTACACATGAATATGAATTGTTTAGGATGAACCTTAATGAAAACATCCATAGCATGCAGAAAAGATTTACACATATAGTCAACCATCTTGCCTCCTTAGGAAAAATCTTCCCTAATAAAGTTTTAAGATGCTTAAGTAGGGAGTGGCAGCCTAAGGTAACTGCCATTTCTAAAAGTAAAGATCTTTCTTCTATGTCTCTTGCCACTTTGTTTGGAAAATTGCAGAAACATGAAATGGAACTTCAACGACTTAATCGAAATGAAGAAACTGAAAAAAAAAAAGCATAGCACTTAAAGCCTCCTCATCAATGCAAGAGGAAAATGAAGAAGAAGAATCAGAAGATGAAGAAGACTTCTCACTATTTTTTAAGAAGTTCCAAAAATTTGTCAAGAAGAGAAGAATCGAGAGATGTCAAAACTTCAACAATGGAAAAAGATCTCAAGAAGATTCTCAAATTCTTAGATGCTACAAATGCAATCAACTTGGCCACATCATAACAAATTGTCCCTCAAATGAGGAATGGCCTGAGAAAAGTGATAAGAAAAGGTATGAATAAAGAAGGACCAAGAAGGCCTACATTGCATGGGATGAAAATGACTCATCCGATGGTTCAGAGAAGGAGATCAACCTTCTAACCAAGGACTATGAGAGCGATGAAAACATCTCTCAAGAAGATTAAGCAAAAAGCAAAAAGTATGACTTTCATTTTTTGAAGATCTAGGCACTAAAATCATGAAAAAGGTAATATCAAAACCATTCTCTTTTACGTTAACTTGATTGAAACTTTCCTTTCAAATTAACTTGTTACATGATGACTAACAGAATTTTATTTGTTTGTCTTGATTGATTGAAATTGTGAGTATGTGTTTATATGATTTGATTGAGTTATTTTTCTTTCTCAAAGCATGAAGTTTTTTTTTAATATTTGATTATGTCTATGATCTTTATTCTTCAATACTTGTGTTAATTATTTTAATAATATATACATGACTAAATTTTCTTTTAATGATTATGCACGATTTTGAATGAGATATGTGAAATCCTTATTTAAAGTTCTTTCATAAAGTGTTTTTAAAAAATTTAATGTTATATTTATTTTTTTAAAAAAAAAGTATTTTGACTTTCATTCAAATCCTTTTCCCTTTAAGAGTCATTCAACATTTAGTTTGGATGAAATACTCTCTGGTAATCGATTACTACAATAGTGTAATCGATTACGGACAGTTAAGAAGGGTGTAATCGATTACCAAATGTTTTAATCGATTACAACACGTCCCTGGCTCTATATATTCAAAATTTGAAATCAGAAATTTGTAACTTCTCATTTTCTCGCGAACCCTCGTTCCCAATTCTTGCTTCTACCATACTCACTCATTTCTTGTCCAAATCACTCACCACAAAGTCCAAACATCATCTTTTTTCATTCTCTTTCACTTGAACCAATTGAAATTTCAAATGGCGGAACCATAAAAAAAGCGCAAGGGTTCTTCGAGTCGAAGCCAACGGCATTCCGAGACTCAGGAAAAACAGATTCCTTCCTCCATTTCCTCTTCCTCGATGTTCTCATCAGAAGAACAACAGATACGGTACACAAATCTTTTCTCTTCTCATTCCATTATCGATCCTAAGTTCATAGATATGGATTTCTTCTCCAATGAGAATTTTGAATGCATTCAGGCATTTCAAAATTCAAATCTCATTCCTTTTTTTATGTCATTGAAATTGCCTGTTTATTCTGAGTTAGTTAAAGCCTTTTATTCTAACCTCGAAATTCAAGAAAGCACTTTGATTTCTAAGGTTTATGGGATAAAAATGGTCATTGACCAATCCCTGTTCTATGACTTGACCCAATTATCTAGAGAAGGTGTACCATTTGAAGGTACACTGAATGATGATTGGAAATTTGATTTCTCTGTACATGATGTCCGCCGGTTGGTTTGCACCAACCAAGCGGATATGACCGGAAGGCTGCTTGCTGGTTCATTGGCTTTTGAAAGTCGCATCCTTCATTATCTCATTGTGCGTATTTTGCTTCCAAGATCTTCAAACCTTGCATAGGTTTCTGAGGAAGATCTTATTGTCATGTGGGCTTTTCATACAGGCCGACAAATTGATTGGGCACACTTAGTCCGATATCGCATGCATAAGGCATTGCGATTAAATGCTCCTTTGCCATATCCACACCTTGTCAAACTTCTCCTTCAACATTTTAACATCCCTCTTGATTCTGAACCTTATGTTCCAATTAAGAGATCCTTCTTGATCAGTGCTGTTGTGATAGCATCTTTTGGTTACCGTAAAGAGCATGATGGCTCTTGGGTGAAAAAGGGTGCTTAACCCATTGATGATGAAGGACACTTACCAGTTGGAGAGGATTCCTCTCTATTTTAGAGGATTTTGGACAGGATTGATGGTCTTCAAACTTATGTTGGTGAAAGGTTTGATGCTCTGGAACTACAAGTGGACATGCGATTTGACGAGATGGACTCAAGGATCACTAAGGTTGAAGGATATATCTCTTACATCTGCACATGCTTTGATCTACCACCACCACTACCACCATCATCTTAGATTTTATTATTTTTAATATTATTAGTACTTTGATTTCTAGCGGTGTATTTGGCTATATTATTATGATATTTGAACACTTAGTATTTCTTTTAATATTTGCTTAGTATGACTGAACATGATATTTATGGATTGTGATATATGACTATGTGGTTTGCATTTTAATTTGGGTTATTCATGTTTTTGCTTCATGATTGGTTTAGATTTTTTTTTCAATGAATGCCTTGTGTATATTTTTTATGTCTTACGCACTTTGGCTTTTTGTTGATGCCAAAGGGGGAGAGAAAATAGGGATTAAATCAAGAACTCACATAATTAAATTACTTAATTTCAAGTTCAGCTTAAACTCAAAAACAAAGGGGGAGAATATGGAGAATTAAGTGAGTGATCGACTAGGAAAAAGAATGTGTATGTGTTTCTGATTTCAGGGTTGTCATCATCAAAAAGGGGGAGATGGTAGAAGCAAGCTTCATGATGATGAATCAAGTTGATTCAAGTATTTTTGATGATGACAAAAAGCTCAAGAAAATGATTTCAAGATTAAGTCAACAAGTTCAAGATCAAGATTAAATTAGGATTAATTTCAAGATTCAAGAAATGACCTCAAGAAGAATCAAGATTCAAGAGAAGATGATTTCACAAGGGAAGAATTGAAAAGAATTTTTCTTAAACCAAACATAGCACAGTTTTGTTTTATAAGAAAAGCTTATCTCAAAATTTTCTAAATTACCACAGTTTTTACTCTCTGGTAATCGATTACCAGTTTCTTGTAATTGATTACCAGTGGCAAAGTTTGATTTCAAAAGTTTTTAACTGAATTTGCAACGTTCCAATTGATTTTTAAAATGGTGTAATCGATTACAATATATTGGTAATCGATTAGCAGTGTATCTAAATGTTGAAATTCAAATTCAATTGTGAAGAGTCACATCCTTTCATAAAATGCTTTGTGTAATCGATTACATGGTTTTGGTAATCGATTACCAGTGACAAGTTTTGAATAAAAAGTCAAGAGATGTAACTCTTCCAATGGTTTTCATAATTTTTCTCAAGGTTATAACTCTTCCAATGGTTTTCTTGACCATACATGAAGAGTCTATAAAAGCAAGACCTTGACTTGCATTTCAAAAAACTTTTACAACTTTTTAGAACAACTTTTGAGAAATCTTGAAACCTTTGCTACTCATCTTTCTTCTTCTTCCTTTGCCAAAAGCTTTCTGAGTTTTCTAGTTTCCAAACTTTGTTCTTCCACAGAAAACAAAAGTGTGCTATATCTTTTCATTCTCTTCTCCTTTTTCCAAAAAGAATTCAACAAGGACTAATCGCCTGAATTCTTTTTGTGTCTCTCTTCTCCCTTTTTTCCAAAAGAACAAAGGACTAACCTCCTGAATTCTTTTGTATCTCCCTTCTCCCTTTTCAAATAATTCAATAGGACACAGTCTGTGAATTCTTTAGATTCTTTCCTTTTCCTTAAACAAAAGATTTCAAAGGAATAATCGCCTGAGATATCTTTTGTTTCCCTTTTACAAAGATTCAAAGGACTCACTGTCTGAGAATCCTTTGTCTTAACACATTGGAGGGTACATCCTTTGTGGTACAAGTAGAGGGTACATCTACTTGGGTTGTTGTAACTGAGAACAAGAGAGGGTACTTTTCTTGTGGATCAGTTCAAGTGGAGGGTATATCCATTTGGTTGTTCAAAGAGAACAAGGGAGGGTACATCCCTTGTGAATCTTTGCTTATAAAGGTTTTTACAAGGATGAAAATAAATCTCAAGGACCGCAGGTTGCTTGGGGACTGGATGTAGGCATGGGTTGTTGCCGAACCAGTATAAAATTCTTGTGTTTGTCTTCTTCTTTCCTACACTTTTATTTTCCGCTGTGCACTTTTAATTATCGCTTTTACTTTTGGTTAAGTTTCAATTACTGTTCTTTACTTTCTTAACTTGGTAGTAAAAGCCTAATTAAATCTAGTAACATTAAGAAGGATGAGTTTTAATTAGTCAGGTTACATTAATAATTAATTCGACCCCCCCCCCCTCTTAATTATTCCGAGACTACTTGATCCAACATATATATGAATGAAAGGGTAAAAATATATTTTTATACCATCTAAGTTTGAATATAAATTTTTTTTGAAAGTTTAATTTTAGTCAATCCCTAACAATTATTTTATTTGGGTTATTTTAATTTATAAGTACATCATTTGGTTAGTGTATTTTTTTTGTTAGACTCTAAACCATTTTTAGAACTAAAATTAGTGTATTTTTTTTTTGTTAGACTCTAAAATAAAGATCAAATAAATGAAAGGACTAAAACTGAAATAATAAATTTTTTGAGAGACAACTAAACTTATATATTTAATTAAAATTATATATGCCATCTTTTTATTTTTCAGTAATCAATTTGAAGATAATGATGCCATATTATTGTCAGGGGTAATATAAATCATAGAGGATTTTTTTATTAATCTAATTTATAATTACTTCCGTTTTTCTTATGTTCTTAAATTACTTCATTAATCATCATCATCACTATATTAATGTAAGGGGTAAAAATATATTATTGATGCGATCTAAACTTTTAAAAGTTTAATTTTAGTCTCTAAAAATTCTTTTATTTTATTTGGGTCATTTTAATTCATATGTACATCATTTTGGGTTTTCAAATTAATTTAGAAATCTAATTTTAATATGTAGAATTAAGTTTTATTAATTTAAACGAATTTTAGAACTAAATGTATAGTAGTATATTATTAGAGTATATACACTAAAATAAGATAATATAAATGAAAGGCGACTGAACATATAAATGAAAATAAAATTAACTATGCTTG
This sequence comes from Glycine max, assembly GCF_000004515.6. Classification (NCBI taxonomy): domain Eukaryota; kingdom Viridiplantae; phylum Streptophyta; class Magnoliopsida; order Fabales; family Fabaceae; genus Glycine; species Glycine max. The sequence continues at coordinate 13,549,750 of NC_016088.4, read as the reverse complement.
CCTTCGCTTTTCAATATATAAATTTTAATAATTGTTTCAAGAATCCTTACTCCCATAAAAGATGTGTACAATTTTATTCGATAACTTCATATACCAAAAATTACATATCACTTATAACTTAATTAACAAAATTAAATCAATAGAAAGAGAATAAAGTTTTTAAATAAAGAATCTAATTTTTTTAATTTATCGAATTATGGTCAGCTAATCTCTTATAAAAATATAATTTAACTAATTAAATGCATTTCATCACTTAAAAAGTAAATAAATAAATAATGGAACGTGTTATATGTATAGAAGGTTAAACAATTTAGATATTGTGATATGATTGTATACTCACTTTCGCGACCATGATAGGTTCTACCCAATTTTGTATATACATATTAATTTTAAAAATAATTTATTATGATCAATCTTTATTTATCTATCCCAAGTTAACTTTCACGCATGTGCAGGAAACAGTTTCGGTACTCTAGCCAAATATTGACAGCCATATACTCAAATTCCAAAGCCACGACATTTATGTTGTCATCTGTACCCATAACTTATATCTTCATTACATCTTTTGTGAACCATTCAACATTTTCATCTTCCGAGAACATTTATCACCAACAATGATCCGCCTCTACCAACTTATCATTTTACCCAACTGATAGAAAATACTTGCACAGTCACAAGAGAATAATATCGGTTTTATAAAAAATCGACATAAATGAAAATACGGTGGCATAATCATAAACAACATGACTTCTTTAACATCAGTTCTCCGAAAAATCGATGTTAACGTGAGTTTATTAACATTGGTTTCTGGAAAACCGATGTTAACATGAGTTGGTTAACATTATTTTTTCAAAAACTGATGTTAAGGTGACTTTGTTAATATCGATTTTTGCAAAAATCGATGTTAACCAACTCACGTTAACATTGGTTTTTGGAAAGGAAAAAAAAACCGATGCTATATTGTCCTATTTATAATATTTTTTGCACTTTTGGCAATTTACTTGTCTCCCTCACGCTTCGTCTCCCTCACAAACCCTTTGTCACTCTCACTCTCACTCTTGCGGTGTTGAAACCACTGACGTCACTGTTGCTCACGATGTCTCACTCATGGTGTCGTCACTATCGTCTAGTTCTCGATCAGTCTCGCTCACGGTGAAACCACTCTTAGTGTCACTCTCGCTCAGGATCTAGATGTCATTGTCACTCTCGCTCTCACTGTATGTTTTTCTCTTGAAGCTTTTTTTGACAGTGAAATCATGGTTCTGGTTCTGGTTCTGGTTTTGCAGATTTATTGGTGTTTTGGTTGTTTTCGATAGTGTAGGCCTTTTATTGGTGTTTTGACTGTTTTCGGCAATGTAGGCCTTCCAAAGTATCTAAGTCATACCGCAAAACAAATAGTGTAGGCCTTTTTTTGATAGTGTGATCAATGAAATTTTACTTAGGAATTTTCAATGAAATCATTGTCTATTTTGTTTGTTTTGCAAATTTATTGGTGTTTTGGTTGTTTACATGGTTCTGGTTTTGGTTGTTTTCAATAATGTAGGCCTCATTATTGTTTGTTAGCATGGTTCTGGTTCCTCTACTATCATATTGTTGTTTTGCAAATTTATTGGTATCATATTGTTATGTCAAATCTATCATATTATATTAGTTGCATGAAATAAGCTCCTAGATAAGCATGGTGCATAGTCAGTTTGTAAATGGATAAGTTAGTGGATTTAGATGGTTTGACAAAATCCACTTGATGTCATGTTTATATTGTAAATGGAGTTTAGAAACGATGGATGAAGATCAATATAACTGGAAGGAAATGGCTAACACAATGATGAAGATTAACAAAAAAGTAGAGGAAATGTTCAACATTGTTCATGTTATGGATCAGGTTAGAAATTTCAAGACTATTCTCAAATAAACATGACATGATATAACACATTTGCTTATATTTCTTTACTTGTTAAATGTAGCCTTATAGTGAAGTCAGTAGGTCATTTGTTGTAAGATGGAAGGATGAACTAGAGCATACTTGGCATTTGCTATACTCTAGTGGCAGCATGCACTCATTTACATACAACCAAGATATGGTGAGTCTAGCTCTTCTACTAGCTGGATGGATAGAACTCAGAGAATTCTATGGGTTCACTGGAAATCATCAAGTGACCTTGACCCACTTTAGATAAAGTGTTTTCCTCCTCACCATCTTCAAAAGTAACTCTGAACTAAAAGCTTACCCTAAATGGCACTTCTTGTACCACCAAGTTCCTAACTCAATCACTTTTAAAGTCCTGTTGATTGAGTACAAAGTGACTTGCAGCAGTTTGGTGAGTAATTAAGCACTCCTTTGTATGTCAAATTTTAAAATCATATAATATCTAATATGAATTTCATGTTAATTTCAGGAAGTTTCGAGTACCATGTACTCATTTATGAAATCTGCAGGATTCACCCATCTGAACTTGGAAGGGAATACGGAGTGTAGGATAGTTTATAATCATTGGAGGAAGACTGCAAAAATTGGAAATGCATGGAGGAATTTTGTACAATCACAAAATTTGCAAGCTGAAACTCAAATTATATTTGAGTTCCTACATGCAACTTCTAACTTTGTTTTATTTTGGATTTGTTTGTAATTAAAGTACATTACTACTCTACTATTGTCAATCTGGAAAGTTTTGTTTACAAATCTCGGTGATATATTTTGTGAGAAATTTTGGAACATCCTGGATATATTTGTGGTATATTTTGTTTATAAATGTTTATAACTACTATTGGTGCATGATATACTTTGTGTATAACTTTTGATGCATAGCTTATTTTATGAATTCTTTTTACAAGTTTGAATGATAAGTTGTCATATGAATAATTACAGGTTGGCAATTAAAAAATAGATATAATATTTTAAAAAAATCCAAAAAACAACAACATCGACTTTTGCAAAACAGATGTTATTTTTAGCAAAAAAATATATGGATTTTTAGAGAAACCGATGTTGTTGTTTACTAACAACATCGGTTTTTCTAAAAATTAGTGTTGGTGAGAAGAAAACAACATTGGTTTTTATAAAAAAAAATGATGTTGTGTTTTGCTAAAATAATATCGGTTTTTAAACAACCGATGTTAACGTTGATACTTTGACGTCGGTAGTTTCAACATCGATTAATAACCAATGTAAAAAACCTATTTTCCAGCAATGATTACATCATCCATACACTAAGCAAGGTAGTAAATTGAAGAATATCCAATGTGCTCTTCAATAAATCTCATATATTGTGATTGGTTTTATATTGAATAAATTTAAGTTTTTAGACTTCTTTATTTTATGTTTTTTATTCAATATTCTAATGTAATTAATAATTGATGCAATCCTACCCCTCAAGGGCATAAGATAGAAGACTCCAAGAAGATTGGGCCAAAGATGCACGACAAGGTCTTAGGGTTCTCATAAGCCTTAGGGTACATATTAGGCCCATGGGCTAAGTATGAGTCTACTTATCTTTGTACATATTAGATTAGGGTTTCATTATTTTTTTGGGCTTTGTATTTAGGGCTCCATAGTGTAGGGAGAGTACCCCATAAGTTTAGAGTACCTAGTAATGTAGGATTTTTCAACCCTTGTATTTTATGACACCTAGACTAGTTTTTATATTAGGGGTAGTTTTGTAATTTCACATGTATTAATTACACTATCTAATGTGTGTGTTGGGAGATAAATTTAATTAAATTGAGAGAAGTCCAATCCAATTAAATTTTGAACCAGCCTAAGGGGGAGGTGAGCATTTGCTTGCTATACCCCATTACCACATCATATAGTCACACTTTGTGCATGTCCTTCATGCTTTACATATCTTATGACACCTAAGCACACTTAGTGGAAAATCTTGGATTAGATCTTGGATTAGTGGGCTGAACCATAGCTGAAATTCACTAATCATAATCAGTGAAATTTCGGCTCCAAATTTGGCTCCACAAATGCAAGTGAAATTTGAATAGAAATTCAAATTTGCCTTGAATTTTGTATGACACTTAGGCTATAAATAGAGGCCTTGTGTGTGCATTTTTCAACTTTGATGATTTGAGAAATTAGAGTTCAAAGTTGAGACCATATTTTCTCTCTTCTCTCTCTCAAATTTTGTCCCTCCCCCCCCCCCCCCCTCTCTCCCTCTCCCTCCACTCATATTGTTCTACCTTCAAGCTCTTATCCTTAGCTTCCTATGGTGGTGAACTTGTTCTTGACTCATCTTCTCCTTGAAGTGGCGTCTATAATCACCTTCCTTCCTTCTCCATTCCATTGTCATTGATCTTCAAGAAGAAAAGGACTTCATTGATGAAGAAGATCCAAGGCCTACAAGCTCTACATGGAGCTACATTATGTGGTATTAGAGCATCTTCATCTAGGTGATGTTCTTTTGATTCATCTATCTTTTTGTTCGGTCAATTCACTTTAATTCCTTGTTCTTCATCGTCTTCTCCATGTATCTCCTCCATTGTCTTGTGGTTTGGTGTTGTTTAGAGTATATTCAAAAAGTAAACCAATTAAATCTTAGATCTACACTTGTTCTTCCATTTCCATGGTTCAAATTTTATAGATCTACTCTTGAATCATGTTTTTGTGTTGATTTAGGTTCTATCATTTTTCAGTCATAATATTCTTGTGCTTAACCTTTAGATCTCAACAATACCAGTGATGAATGTGTTGCGTGGTGCAACCTTCTTTTGTAAAATTACCCATGAATCCAACATCTTCATGATTCACGTAAATATGGAATCATTAGGTAGGTTAGTTCTTATTTTTAGTTTCAATACAAACTTAGGTGCTTATATGGGACACCTTAGGTCCATCGTACTTTTTGGTAGGAATAATCAACATGGAAATACAAAAAATGTATGTTTTATTTCATTACATTCCTTAATGTTTTAAATAGTGATCAAGGGGTTCCCACGAACCCTAAGAGAATAAAGGTCATTCTTGAGTGGCCCACTCAACCAAGTATAAGGGAGATCTGGGGCTGCCATGACTTAACAAACTCTTACAAAAGGTTTGTCCTATATTTTTCTATACTTGTAGCACCACTCATTGAGTTGGTGAGGAACCATGTTCCCTCATGGGAAGATGTCCATGAAAGAGGTTTTCAGACCTTACCCTACTCTAACATACCTAACACCACTAATACATATGTTTTTATTCTTTTTACAGGTGTCGAGGAAAGGAGCCTAGAGTATGAAGAACCTCGTGATTTGAGGTCAAATCCTTTCCAAGGTGGAGGGGATGATGCAATCCTACCCCCCAAGGGTATTGGATAGAAGACTCCAAGAGGCTTGGGCTAGTGCTACTAAAGAAGACCCTAGGATTCTCATGAACCTTAGGGTAGATTTTTGAGCCCATGGGTCAAGGTTGGATCCACTCTTCTTCGTAAATATTAGAATAGGTTTTTTCCTTCTTTTGGGCCTTGTATTTTGGCCATTCTAGTAGTATAGGGTCCGTGGGAACCCCTTGATCACTGTTTAAAAAATTAAGGAAAGTAATGCAATAAAGCGTACCTTTTTCTGTATTTTTATGTTGATTATTCCTACAAAAAAATACAACAAACCTAAGGTGTCCCATATGAGAACCTAAGTTTTTATTAAAACCAAAAATAAGAACAAACCTACCTATTGAGTCCCTATGTACATGAATCATAAAGATGTTGGGTGCATGACTGATTTTACAAAAGAGGGTTGCAACACTCAACACATTCATCATATCACTTATTTTAGGGATTTGGTGACTAATAATACCTATTTTGGGCACCAACAAAGCACAAGGATTTAAGCTCTTACGAACCAAATCCTCATCCAACAACTCCTTTACTTAAGGAATAACCTTAAGCCCAAGAGGTGTGGCAGTGCAAACAAGTGTCTTTTTACAAAGGAGAAGATGTGGAGGTTGTCTAAGAGGGGAAGTTTCTTTAATATTTGGCTTTATTTCAAAATGACTTTACTTCTTAGCTAACCTCTTGGAGGAGACACTTACCTCCTTACACTCCTCCTTAACCATAAAAGGTTGTCCTTCTTCTTGGGGATAGATTTCTTCCCTAGATTCTTCCCCTATTGCTTCTTCATTTTCATTAGAGGAAGGTGAAGTAGTAGCCTCATCTTGGCTACTATAAATGTCTTGGCCCCTCATAATCATGGTTTTCGTGGTGGGGCATTGAGAAGTAATGTGTCCTCTTCCAAGACATTTAAAGCACTTTATAGAGCTAGTCTTCTCTTGCATACTAGCCTTAGGGGCTTGCTTATCTATTATCTTCCCCTTATCATCTTTGGGCTTAGAAGGTATCACCCCTAAGATTCCTTGACCTTGGTCTTTCTTTGGATAAGAGTGAGAGCCATAAGATTTTGAAGTAGACTTCTCTTTAAGTTGTTGCTCTACCCTTATTTCACAATCTAAGTTAGCCTCTACATTGTCCTTCTCATAGAAGTATGGGAGGTTAATGTTAGCCTCTTGAGGCTTTCTTTCCTTTTCTCTCCTATGGGAGTGAGGTCTAAGATGTGACCTATGCCTTCCTTCATAATAGTCGCAAAGTTCTTCACTTAGGCTCTTGCAAGAGTTATGACTACTATAGGAGGCATTTTCTCTTTTCATTTCTTTCATTATTTTTCTTCTTTCTTCCTCTCTTATTTTATTTCTTTCATCTTGACTTATTTCTTCCACTCTTTTTTTTCCTTTTTCTTTTCTCTCTTGTTTTTCTTTCCATAACTTGAGGGAACTCAACTCATCTAAGATTCTAGATAAAGGGTCTTTATGACTAGTACCCTTGCCATTAACAGTAGATGAATGATGACTCATGTTGGTTCCTAAGTTGTGGTTCTTTCTTGTTGGAGGTTTGAAAACAAAAGGTAAAAGAAACTATGGTTGAAACTAGCCAAAATAAACACTAAAAGAGGTGTGAAAGATAAGGTAAAAACTAATTGGTAAAATGCAAGCTATCTAGGCGGTTTGACAATGGAAGGTAAAAGAAATAAGCTATGAAAGTAAGCAAGAAATGTAAACTAGGCGAATCCTAAGAGTGTTTGGATGACCACATTTAAGGTTCCCAACAAAACACTCACAATCCTAAGGTAAAATTGCCTAAAATTATTACACACAAAGGGAAGTAGGGTGACGTATTGGAGGCTCCCACCTTACTTCCAATGAAAGGACTTTTTTTTTACAAAATTTGAAAGCAATGAAAGTAGAGTAAATTGTCAATTACAAAATTGCAAAAAGGTCCTCAATTTTGGTGGTTTTTCTCTCTTTGGTGATTCACTCAATTTGGAGTGCTTCTTAGTCCAATAGCTCATAAGGTGGTTGGCCCCTTGCTTCTTGACTCAAATTCTTCAAGGGATGGCACCAATCCTCCTTTCCAATTCCTATATGGCAACTCACAAACAAGGAAACAAAGAGACAAGAAATAACCAAAGACCAAAAAATGAAATGAAAGTTAAACCAATGGAATTTTAACAAGACATTTTTTCAAGGATTATTCAACAATTAAAGCAATGAAAAGGACATAGAAGCAAGTTAGGACTCAAAGAGAAACTTAGAATGGCTCTAGAGTAGAGTAAAAAAACTAAAAAAAAAAGACTCAACAAACCTCTAGCTTTGACACTTGTTTTCACACTAATTTTCTATTGAAATTTCGGAACTAAGATTGGTATAACATAAGAACCAATTATAGAATAAATTTTGAGCCAAAACAACAAGCACACTTCATTTCACCTTTTTTTTTCTGGATACTGATTTTCCTGCCAACTTCTGTGATTTTTATTATTTTTTCCTTTTATCAAAATCACTTGGTTCTTATTTTATAACTTTTTTCCAGATGTCTAGAAAATTCAGTAAAAATTTCAGCTCAAAATTAGAAGTAACTAATTCTCAGTAATTTTTACAAGTTTGTATGTCCAAGCTGCCAGCACCAGCGATTTTTTTTTTAAGCATGGTATATTGATTGCCTTGGGCTTACTTTCAACCTTCCTATGTATGTTGAAATCACTAGGATTGTTTACCACAGTTTTAGGAGTTCAATATTTACTTAGGATCAACATTTCAGCCAGCAATTCAATCACCAAAACTCAAATTCACAATAGACACAATCATAAGGAAACCTAAAAGTTCAAGAAAAGGTTCACAATTAAAAACTCTCTAAGAATTTTGCATGAACATGTTAAGGACTAATTAACATGAAATATTTGACTCAAATCAAATAATAGGCCAAAAGACTTTCATACACTCATGAACAAATGAGTTAGACAAAGAAACAAGAAAATAAAATTCAGCACAACATAAGAAATCTTATGTGACAAGTTTCATGACTAGACATGACTTCTATGACAAAACTACAATAGGTGAACAAGTCACTCTATATTTTTGAGGTTTTCTTCTACTTTAATATTTTTGTAAGAATTTTATGGTTTAGGTTTCAGCCACAAAAAATAACAAGACAAAACTCAAAGGAACCTAAACTCAACACAATTCATGGTTCAAGAACAAGAACAAGAAATTTGAACCATAGAAAATCAAATCTAGCTTCTATAGCAAGTTTAATCGGTGGAAACTCTAAAGAATCATGTTAACAACATTTAGCACAAGACATGTGAGGAGATACATGGAGAAAAATGAAGAAACAACAATGGAAGAGAAGGTAAAGCAAAAAGTTAATGGATGTTTAAGGAGCACCTACTTGAAGCTTTTGTGCTCTGATTACCACTTGATGGAAGCTTGCTTGTAGAGCTTCTATGGAGGCTGGATCTTTGAGCTTCAATGAGTTCCTTTAATGGTGATTTTCCACCATGGAGATGCAGCGGAAGACAAAAGAGAAGAGGTGAGAGGAGGCGCCATCCACTAGGGAATAAGCCATGGAAGAAGGAGCTTCACCACCAAGATGAGCCTTGGATAAGAAGCTTGGAGAGGATGCTTCAATGGAGGAAAAGAAAGAGGGAGAGAAAGAGAGAGGCGGGAGCACGAAATTGAAGGAAGAAAAAAAGGAGGGAAGTTGAACTTTGAGTTGTGTCTCACAAGACTCTCATTCATCAAAGTTACAGCAAGTGTTACACATGCTTCTATTTATAGACTAGGTAGCTTCCTTGAGAAGCTTTCTTGAGAAAACTTCCTTGAGAAGCTTCTTTGAGAAAACTTCCTTGAGAAGCTAGAGGTTAGCTACACACACCCATCTAAAAACTAAGCTCACCTCCTTGAGAAGCTTCCTTGAGAAGCTAGAGCTTAGCTGCACACACCCATCTAAAAACTAAGCTCACCCTCCTTGAAAAAATACATGAAAATACAAAAAAAAAGTCCCTATTACAAAGACTACTCAAAATGTCCTGAATTACAAGGCTACAACCCTATACTACTAGAATGGCCAAAATACAAGGCCCAAAAGAAGGAAAAACCTATTCAAATATTTACAAAGAAGAGTGGATCCAACCTTGACCCATGGGCTCAAAAATCTACCCTAAGGTTCATGAGAACCCTAGGGCTTTCTTTAGTAGCTCTAGCCCAAGCCTCTTGGAGTCTTCTATCCAATACCCTTAAAGGAAGCCAGAGCTTAGCTACACACACCTCTCTAATAGCTAAGCTCACCTCCTTGAGATGAAACGCTAGAGCTTAGCTACACCCCCCTATAATAGCTAAGCTCACCCCCATTCAAAAAAAAAATACATGAAAATACAAAAAATAGTCCCTACTACAAACACTACTCAAAATGCCCTGAAATACAAGGCTAAAACCCTATACTACTAGAATGGCCAAAATACAAGGCCCAAAAGAAGGAAAAAACCTATTCTAATATTTACAAAGAAGAGTGGATCCAACCTTGACCCATGGGCTCAAAAATCTACCCTAAGGTTCATGAGAATCCTAGGGTCTTCTTTAGTAGCTCTAGCCCAAGCCTCTTGGAGTCTTCTATCCAATACCCTTGGGGGATAGGATTGCATCAGTATGAGCCCACTTATCTTTGTACATATTAGATTAAGGTTTCATTATTTTTGAGTCTTGTATTTAGGATTCCATAATGTAGGTAGGGTACCCTAGAAATGTAGGATTTTTCAGCCCTTATATTTTAGGGCACCAAGACTAGCTTTTGTATTAGGGGTAGTTTTGTAATTTCACATGAATTAAGTGAATATTTGGGGTGTGTGTGTGTTGGGAAATAAATTTAATTGAATTGGCAGAAGCCTAATCCAAATAAATTTTAGAGGGGAGGAGAGCATTTGCTTGCTACACCCCATTGCCACTTAATGTAGTCACACTTTGTGCATGTCCTTCATGTTTTACATGCCTCATGACACCTAACCACACTTAGTGGAGAATCTTGGACTTGATCTTGGATTAGTGGGCTGAACCATAGCTAAAATTAACTAATCATAATTAGTGAAATTTTGGATCCAAAATTTGGCTCCACAAATTCAATTTCAAATTCAAGTGAAATTTGAATAGAAATTGAAATTTCCCTCCAATTTTGTGTGACACTTAGCCTATAAATAGAGACCATGTGTGTGCATTTTTTCAAATTTGAACATTTGAGAATTACACTTCAAATTTCATACCTCATATGAGGCATAAAATTTCATGCTCCTTCTCTCCTTCTCCCTCCACTCATCTTCTCCTACCTTTAAGCTCTTATCTGTGGCTTCCTGTGGTGGTGAGCTTGTTCTTGACTCATCTTTTCCTTGAAGTGGTGTCTTGATTCATCTTTCTCCCTTCTCCATTCTGCTACCATTGAACTTCAAGAAGCAAAGGACTCCATTGATGAAGAAGATCCAAGGCCTACAAGCTCCATATGGAGCTACGTCACCCTCCCTACACTATGGAGCCCTAAATACATGGCCCAAAAATAATGAAACCCTAATCTAATATGTACAAAGATAAGTGGGCTCATACTTATCCCATGGGCCAAAAATCTACCATAAGGCTTATGAGAATCCTAGGGCCTTCTTTAGCAGCTCCGGCCCAATCTTCTTGGAGTCTTTTATCCAACGCCCTTGGGGGTAGGATTGCATCATAACATTTCTCAAGTTCAAATACCATTATCAAGTTAAAGAAAATACTCTCAAACACAATTTATAAGGCTTTTAGTTTGCAATGACATAGTCAACAAGAAAAACCGATTATGCTACTATTAAAATGAACTTAAGAGTATTTTAAGATTTTTGGTCTTTGATGGAGCTCAATGATATTGATTGATCCATATAGTTGCTCCACCTAATGGGATAGACTTGGTGGTTACATTGTCAGTGTCAAGGCTAATTAAGTAAAATTGGTAGAAAAGGAAATAACCATTCCAGTGTTGGGAAATGAATAGACACCCTTGCTTTCCACCCCTTGGCCAAAGTTGCATTCAAAGCCAGAAATAGTTTCCATCCCCCTGTCCCACAATCCAAATAGTTTTAGAAATGAGAAACAAAGTGTAAAGAGGGAAAGTAGCCAATTACAAAAAAATCTGTGGAGGATCTTGTTAGGTTTTACCCATAAGAAAATGTTGTGCTACAAATAGGTGGGCAACCTTAAATGGGGTTTTATTTCTTAATAGACTATAACCTTCATGTTTTAGTATGAGTGGATCACCAGTTTTCTACCTTAAAATTTAGATTGGCATAAATGCTAATAATTATGTATACTTATACCTAATAATTACTTAAAGATGTATGTTTCAATACATGTTCTATTATTTGTAGATATTAAAGGATCAATGTGTATAGTTGTGTGCTTTGGTTTGAGAAAAGATCATGATTTCTTTGTTTTTGTATCTTTTAATTGATTTAACAATTTTGGTCCTATTTTTTAAGTTTTTCCCTCCTATGCACTGATGTCATGTATCCATTCAAAGAGCCAATACAAAGAAGGGAAAAAAGTTGTTAGACATTAGTGTGATGTATATTGTCCTTTTCATCAAATTTGAAACTACAAAAGATGAACACTAACTAGCATGCTCATAAAAGTTGTGTGCCACCATCTCAATTTCTTTCCAACTTAGTTCTAAAGAGAAAAATAATTTTAGTATCTCTAATATATAGTCTGTAAAATTGTAGTTGTATTTCCTTTTTAAATAATAAGGAAACGTAGGTGTGATTAAGAGCATTTACTCAATTCTAAAACACACTTGATGCAAGAGTGGGATTAAGTGTACTAAATCCAACATGTGTTGTTCTCCTAATACTACATCCAACAATTCAACTTCTTCTCTTCTTTGCATGCCTGAGATGGCAAAAGTTAAATTACTTGGTCAGATATATACACATTTAGCATAGCAGTTTCAATCTCATTTCTGAATTTCCTAAACTATAAATATACTCATAAATCAACATTTTTTCTTCTCTTTCAATGCTACAACCAAGGAGCTTTACAAGATTACGACATTGAAGTTTTGCAATCAATGCCACTTTATTTTTTAACTCATCCAACCCTTATCCAGATTTTTTTGAAATCCTTTTCATAAGTAACTCTTTTCCTTCTACCAATGTGTTGTGAAAAATAATCATTGACTATAGCTAGAAAATTAGAAACTTTTTAAGGAAAATAGAAGTTCTAGATATTAGTTTTCTTTATCACGTGGTGTTATGCTACCTTACTCCTCACCATAATATATAAGGATTTTAATTTTCATTGACAAAGTCAAAAAGAATAATTGATTATACTGCTTTGGATTTATAATATCTACAAAAAGGAAGATATTTCTAATAACTAAAATATATAACACTTTACAAATGGCTTTGATGACTGAACAATGTCATCAGACAATGATATTCATGGTAGTTATTTTGGCTTCTTTTTTGTTTCAACTTGGATAGCGTCATGTGTTTTTACTATAATAATACATTTAGCATATACAACTGGAAGGTACCATTGATGCAATCCTACCCCCCAAGGTCATTAGATAGAAGACTCCAAGAAGATTGGGCCAAAGAGGCAAGAGAAGGCCTTAGGATTCTCAAGAGCCTTAGGGTAGATTTTGGGCCCATGGGCTAAGTATGAGCCCACTTATCTTTGTACATATTAGATTAGGATTTCATTATTTTTGGGTCTTGTATTTAGCGCTCCATAATGTAGGTAGGTACCCTAGAAATGTAGGATTTTTCAGCTAAAGCACCTAGACTAGTTTTTGTATTAGGGGTAGTTTGTAATTTCACATGCATTAAGTGAATATTTCATGTGTGTGTTAAGAAATAAATTTAATTGAATTGGGAGAAGTCCAATCCAATTAAATTTTAGAGGGGGAGGTGAGCATTTGCTTGCTACACCTCATTGTCACATAATATAGTCACACTTTGTGCATGTCCTTCAAGCTTTACATGTCTCATGACACCTAACCAAACTTAGTGGAGAATCTTGGACTTGATCTTGGATTAGTGGGCTGAACCATAGCTAAAATTCACTAATCATAATTAGTGAAATTTTGGCTCTAAAATTTGGCTCCACAAATTCAATTTCAAATTCAAGTGAAATTTGAATTTTTTCCCTCTAATTTTGTGTGACACTTAGGCAATAAATAGAGGCCATGTGTGTGAATTTTTTTTAACTTTGATCATTTGAGAATTACACTTCAAAGTTCAGACCTCACTTGAGGCACAAAATTTCGTGCTCCTTCTCTCCTTCTCCCTCCATTCATCTTCTCCTTTCTTCAAGCTCTTATCCATGGTTTCCTATGGTGGTGAGCTTCTTTCTGACTCATCTTTTCCTTGATGTGGCATCTCCAATCATCTTTCTTCCTTCTCCATTCCACATGGAGCTACATCATGTTCTCCCAATTCAATTAAATTTATTTCTCAAAACACACATCAAATATACGAATAATGTATGTGAAATTACAAAACTACCCCTAATACAAAAACTAGTCTAGGTGCCCTAAAATACAAGGACTGAAAATCCTACATTTCTAGGGTACCTTACCTACATTATGAATCCCTAAATACAAGGCCCAAAAATAATGAAATCTTAATCTAATAAGTACAAAGATAAGTGGGCTCATACTTAGCGCATGGCCCCAAAATCTACCCTAAGGCTCATGACAATCCTAGGGCCTTCTCTTGCCTCTATGGCCCAATCTTCTTAGAGTCTTCTATCCAATGCCCTTGGGGGGTAGGATTGCATCAACCATGTTTTCATTGAAAAGTATGTATATCAATTATCATGAAATATAAATATTTTTAACATTTTAACAGTCAAGTAACTAATAAATAATTCTCTTTATTGAACATGTATTAAAAATCATGAAAACACATTAATAATAGATTTAGTACCTTTAATGAAAAAATCAGTTTTAATTCTTCAATAAGTGTTCCTAAGTCAGTGTCACACCAAAGCAACAAGAAGGGCTTGAAGGGGAAGAGTAGTGGTGTTGTGTGTTAAATTATGACAGTAAATGTTGAAATTAGACACTTGAATATTGTTACACTATTATTACTGACTTATTAGTTAAGTGTGGCATGTTGTCATTAATATTTGTCAAGTGGCAATGATGGACTAGTTTGAGTAACATTTTTTCTTCTATCGATATTGGAAGGATATGCACAACACATATGTGTGGACAACTATAGGTTGAGACTTAACAAGTAAGTCCAAAGTTTCAGAAAACTCTAAGTTAAGAACCTAGATAAAACAACCTTCATTAGACTCCACCTAGAATGTTTTTTGCATATCAGTTCTTTAACATTCAAATTGAACCTTAAAAGCATGCATTGTCTAATGTACGATATTTTGAATCAGTCCTACATCACTTGACAAGTTCATGTTTTTGGAATAAAAAATAATAGGAGCAAATATGAGTTGTGTAAAGCAGAAGGTGCATAACTTCAGAGTGTAAGGGTATTGTCTTAGGGACACTCAATTTTGTAGTTGATTGCTCAGAGAACAGAAAAATGCCTAGACATTGGACTCAACAGTACCTCTCCAAGTGAAGGAAATCAGTTATGAATAGACAGACCTACATAACTATTGTCTTTCTTTGCCATTTGAGTTTTCACAATTAGAATCAAAATAGTAGTTTACTTGAAATACTCAAATAGCTTAACAAAAGCATATTCTTTCTACTGTTTTCCTATTATAATTCATTCTCACATTGATAGTTATGTTAGTAATAGAAAAGGAAATGAAGTAATAGCAACTACTGTTAGCAATGTGGCCTTAACGAACCAAGAGGAGACCACATTGGAGCTATGTTAGATGACCCAACACTTGGAACCCTAATAGGAAGAAATAACAAACTGGAAATAGCTTTTGAAAATGATATATGAACCTAAAATTGATGGCAACGACGATGATAAGCGAGGACCAATGCCGGCAACGACAAGCGAGGCCTCTAGACTGGTTTGGACATGAGTGCCACAACGGTGACGATGGTGACTAGCATGACAGCGGCAACAAGAGGCGAGAGGTGAGGGTTCTACACAACAAGACATTGGGCATGCTAGGGATCTGAAATGAGAATACAAATGTTCATGTTTTAATGTTACGCTCAACATCGGTTCTAAACAAAACCAATGTTGATGTGTGACACACAACATTGGTTTTTAAGGAAATCAATTTTATGTTTAATACTTAACATCGGCTCTCTTATAACCGATGTTAACAGCTCGCAATTATTTTCAAAAATACCATTGTGCATTTGTTAACATTGGTTTTCATAAAAACCAATGTTAACAGAGCGATGTAATACATATATTTTCTAGCAGTATATGCATAGTGAACACTTGGTTGGCAATGTAGAGGTATTGGTTAGGTGTTGTTTGTGAGCCTATTGGGATTTGTTGATTGAGTGAAGTCGAAAGGCTACACAAGCCCATAGTCTCGAGTGTGTCAACACAAAAAGACTAAGTTGAAAAGTGGTCATCTCCGGTACAACCTCAATGGTGGCTTGATGGAGTACACAATCCCCCAATCTCAAGTGCATAAGTACAAAAAGATTAAGTCTGAAACGTGACCATCTTTGCTACGACCTCAAGGTTCTGATAATGGGCCCAATAGGGTACAACTTCTATTTAAACTATTATGGCATAAATACAATCATGATTGGTTACTAATCAAATAACTCTCTAATTCTCTTTGATTTTAGGGAGAGAATGAATTACATGTTCTTAACCTCCATGCAACTCTTACTATTATGTGATAAAATTGACGTGCTTCCTAGTAATAACTGTGAAATTTGGGTTTAATTGATAGTCGAATTTGACTAAAACTTATTAGAATTCCTCTACTTTACTATTGTTTAAACTCATTGGCTAGTGCACCAAATTGTCTCAAGTAGTAAAGTTCACTCAGAAGTCTGGGTGTCGAATCCATAAGGACTTTGTTTGTACTTGAGTTGATGTATACCCAATTTGTAAGCAAGAGATAAAGAATTGTAATAGAGATAAGAAATAAAGAATTAAAAATTAAAAGACAAGAAAACTAGGCAAGTTTGAATGCAAAAGATGACTTCATAATTTAAATATGTTGGGGCCTAGCATGCCTAACTACCCTTGATGCACTGTTAATGTGTTTCTCTATTTAATACTATTCCAATTTCCACCCACATCTACTATGATACTTAACTCTGGTCCCTCATGTTGAAGAGCCTAATTTATCTATTCTCTCTCCCAAATCCCTTTGCAGAGATAGAATAGTAAATTGCATGAAGTTTAGAGATGTATGCATAGGCTAAACAATACCACTCTATCCCTAGCAATGATTTGTTTAGATTCCCTTTTCCAGTTTGTTAGAAAATAAAAATTCCCAATTGAAATTCTGATACTGAGGTCAGATGTCGTACCGGATGTCACGACATCACGTTTCAGAACATGCAGATTATATTTGACTGTATGAACAGATTAAGCAAGTAAATAACACAAGAGAATTGTTAACCCAGTTCGGTGCAACGTCACCTACATCTGGGGGCTACCAAGCCAGGGAGGAAATCCACTAAAATAGTGTTAGTTCGAAGATCTAACAGCCACTGTTTACAACCTTCTCACCTAACCACTACCCGTGCAACCTCTACCTAAGAGCCACTCTTAGATATGAGAACCCCTCTCACTCCCTCTCAATCACTCTCCCGTGTTTACAAATAAATCAAATATACACCAGAGATTGCTCTCTGAACAAAAGAGATCAACTCTACACACTCAGGTCCAACACTTGATGTTAGGGTAGCATCAAGGTGGCTCACAAAACACTCAAGTCCCAAAACTCACAAAATAACTCTTCAATCCCGGACTTGGTTGAAAACTCGTGCAGCCTTCATGTTTATATAGCAGTGTGCGTATCTGGGCTGCAACAACTTGCGCTGGATGAGATCTATCATTTTCCTGAAAATCTGCACTTAAAGATCTAAAAGATAAAGCTTGATCTTTTAGTTTTTATCTTTAATCTTTAATCCCTGAACGAACTATTCAAGTTTGTAATTCGAACTTTAATTATCTTTTAATTCGTTCCTAAAGATAGATCGCCAAATCTGTTGCTAACTGCACATTAATCTGTTAAAGATATAACAGATTTATGTGTCCAGTATTTTCGGGCAAGATGTCCTGGACATCGTATCCGACATCGTGGATCCTGCAGCTTCAATTCTTCATTTGACATTTTATCTTGCCTTGTGCATTGTGCAGTCCAATCTGATTCCTTGACATAACGTTGGACATCATGTGCAGCAACTCTAGCTTTCCTTCATTGTCTAAGTGCTTATGTTTTAACAAAATTTTAGCCAATCTTTTAAAGCTCAGTAAAGCTAAGCACTAACAATCTCCCCCTTTGGAAAATTTTGTCTAAAACATACTTAGACACTTCCTGAGTAGGTACGAGCAGTTATGCAAGTGGGATCAGCAACTTTCATTATCAGAGTAATCAAGCACAGCGGTATCTGTAGTGGCGACAGCAAAATTCTGCAAGTTGCAAGTCGTTTCCAGGATGTCAAGACATCTCACGTGACATCAGCTTTCTGCTCCCCCTGTCTCCATGCTCTTACTACTGTGAAGCAGTTCACTGCAGCATCTTCTATCAGCTACTAGTCTTTTCCAGGATGTCAAGACATCTCATGTGACATCAGCTTTCTGCTCCCCCTATCTCCATGCTCTTTCACTGCAGCATCTTCTATCAGCTACTAGTTTCAGTAGCTTACATCAATCATCATCAGCAGCAGCAGTCTCCCCCTCAAAATCATATAAATACTACTCCCCCTCAAAATCATAACTCATGCATACATAATATCCTACTACTCACAATCATAAATCATGCATAATACTATTACTCCCCCTTTTTAGACAGAATTTGACAAAAGTAGAATGCATGCAAATATTACAGACCAATAGCAATCAATTGTTCAAAGGGACATGCCCCTATAGCTAGTAAGAGTAAAAAGCAAAAATAAAGGTCTGATGGTCATGGGGTGGCATCAGAATCATCATCATCGGATTCTGTATCCTCTGCTGCATCTTCTTCTTCCTCAGCGGCTTCTTCTTCTTCCTCAGCTGCTTCTTCTTCTTCCTCAGCTGCTTCTCCATCATCAATGCCACTGTCTGAGAGTCTTTTGATCAGGCGTTCTAGCTCCATTTTCTTCTCTGTGGTGGCTTTGATGGTTGCTTCCAGCACCTTGCATGTGTCCTTGAGTTCAGCAATCAAAGCATCCTTGGACACAGCACCTGAAGCAGCAGCTTTCCCTGATGTCGAGACAATGTCTGGGACATGTGTCCCCTCAAACAGTTTGTAATGCAGGGACAGAGCCGATTCTCTCTTCATCACAGAGTCAATGTTGTTTAAAATATTGGGATGTTGACTCAACATAATGCCACACAATACAGTTGGGAAGGCAATGGGTAATTTGACAGCAAAAGATTCTGAATGCTTAACAGTTTGATCAAAAATATAGTTTCCAAAATTAAATTTGGACTTGGTTCCAACAGCATACAGAAATTTACCCAAACCTGTGGCAATAGTGGAAGTATGATTGGTGGGTACCCAGTTTGCAGTGCCAATCCTATGCAGGATTGCATACTTCACACTTAGCTTCCCTGCAGAAAGCTTCCCTTTCTTTGGCCAATGCTGGACTTGTTTGGCAGTGATTTCCTTGGCAATTTGATGCTCAGAAACAGCAATATCCACCACTCCTTCAGTTGGTCTGCCCAGGTATTTGTTGATTACAGCAGGGGAGAATCTAACACATTTTCCTCTGACAAACACTTTCTGATACTCATCACTCTTTCTGTTTGTTATGTCAGAGGGAATGTTGACAATGAATTCCCTGACTAGACTTTCATAGCAATCTCCCAACTTGGTGACAGTTTTCAGCAGTCCAGCAGCCTTGATGAGGTCCATGATCTCCTTGCAATCCAAGGCATCTCTTCCCAGTTCTCTTTCTAAAGCAAGTCTGCGTTGATATACAAATTTCCACCTTTCAACATTGCCAACGGAGTGGAATGAAATGTTGTCCAATGGTGCATCAGGGACATTTCCAGGCACCTTTTTCCCTGATTTCTTGGCCCTCTTGATGTCGGGAACATCTAGTTCGACATCATCATCAGAATCAGATGAGGAAATTTCTTTCCTCTTCTTGGAAGGGATTACAACTTTGCTCCATCTGGATGTGGTAGGAGTGATTGGAGTGCTCTTCTTCTGTGCCATAGTTTTGATTCGTCCAGACCTAGTAATGGGGGTTTTTCCCTTTCTGCTTTGTAATCTTTCTGCAATGCCGGGTGCCAACTTGTTGGCAATGGGTTCCTCATCAGATTCTACTTCTTCTAGATCAATGAGGTCACCTGGAGCAGGTTCTGGTGCCCTTGGTGCAGGGGTCTCCTCTGTGGCTTGATCCTCTTCCTCTGTTGATTCCTCTTTGCTGGATGAAGGTAGGACTTCAGCATTTGGGGTGGAAGATGTTGGAACATCTTTATCAGCATCAGGCACAGAAACATTTGGGGTGGAAGATGTTGGAACATCTTCATCAGCATCAGGAACAGAAGCATTTTTCAGAATGCTACTCACAATACTGCGGATCTTCTTGTCCATCTCCGTGTCTACTTCCCTAGGACTTGTTGCAAGGCTAGGGTTTTCAGAAATCTTCACTCCCTGTTGTCGTTTGGGGACCAGTTTCTCAGGAACAGGGGCTTGACCAGGAATTATTTGTATGGGTTGGATGTTGAATTCAGGTTGTTCCTGGTGCGGAGATGATGGCACAGA
This sequence comes from Glycine max, assembly GCF_000004515.6. NCBI lineage: Eukaryota > Viridiplantae > Streptophyta > Magnoliopsida > Fabales > Fabaceae > Glycine > Glycine max. The sequence continues at coordinate 13,529,598 of NC_016088.4, read as the reverse complement.
GGGTGAACCAGAAGCTGAAGTTTCTTTTGGTGAGGTAGTCATGGAGAAGCAGGGCTTTTGGAATGGTTTCGTGAATTTCTGAGAGCTATTGGGAAATGCTGAAGACGGGATTACCACGACAATATAAGTTTGAATGAGGAATGTAAAGGGACGTGTGAAGCAACGGTCGAATTTGTCTTGGCCCAGTAGAGAACGCGCTATTAACGTTTGAGCACGTTCAAATAACAGTAATTGCTATAAATCCTCTAGCAGACAAATGCCCAGCTTGCCCCTCAGTTTTTCAAACTGATTTGCATCCAATGCCTTTGTGAAAATATCTGCTATTTGTTCCTCAGTGTCAACATGCTCCAGTGTGATAACTTTATCATCAACAAGATCTCTAATATAGTTATGTCTAATGTCAATGTGCTTGGTTCTGCTGTGTTGAACAGGATTTTTAGAAATATTAATAGCACTCATGTTGCACAGTACAATGTTATGACATCTTGTTCGACATTGTACTCCTTCAGCATCTGCTTCATCCAAACTAGTTGTGAACAGCTGCTTCCTGCTGCAATATACTCTGCTTCTGCAGTAGATAGGGACACACAGTTCTGCTTCTTGCTGAACCATGAAATAAGATTGTTGCCCAGATAGAAGCATCCACCAGAAGTGCTTTTTCTGTCATCTGCACTTCCAGCCCAATCAGCATTACAATACCCAACCAGCATTGAATCTGAACAATGACAGTACATAATCCCATAGTCACTGGTGCCATTTACATATTTCAGAATTCTTTTTACTTGATTCAAGTGACTTATCTTAGGGTTGGCTTGATATCTTGCACAAACACCTACTGCATAGGTGATGTCAGGTCTGCTAGCTGTTAAATATAGTAAGCTCCCAATCATGCTTCTGTACAGACTTTGATCAACACTGGTGCCAGCTTCATCTTTTGACAGCTTCAGGTGAGTAGGTGCAGGTGTTCTTTTATGGCTGGATTTTTCCATCCCAAACTTCTTGACAATGTTCTTTGCATACTTGCTTTGTGAGAGGAATATGGAGTCTTCCATCTGCTTCACTTGGAGTCCCAGAAAATAAGTCAGCTCTCCAACAAGACTCATCTCAAATTCAGATTGCATCTGTTGGACAAAATGTCGAAGCATCTCATTCGACATCCCTCCAAACACAATGTCATCAACATATATCTGTGCTATCATCAAGTTTTCAGCATCTTGTTTGACAAAGAGAGTCTTGTCAATTCCTCCCTTCCTATACCCTTGCTGAGTACGGAACTCTGTTAGCCTTTCATACCAAGCTCTTGGAGCTTGCTTCAATCCATAGAGAGCCTTCTTGAGCCTGTATACATGATCTGGATGAGTTGGATCTACAAATCCCTTTGGCTGCTCCACATAGACTTCTTCATTCAAGTATCCATTCAGAAACGCGCTCTTCACATCCATCTGGTACAGCTTGAATTTGAGGATGCAAGCTACACCAAGTAACAATCTGATGGACTCAAGTCTAGCAACAGGAGCGAAAGTTTCATCAAAGTCTACACCTTCAATCTGAGTGTAGCCTTGAGCAACAAGTCTGGCCTTGTTTCTGGTTATAACACCTTCTTCATTGGTTTTGTTCTTGAAGATCCACTTGGTGCCAATCACATTAGTTCCCTCGGGTCTAGGAACTAACTCCCAAACTTCATTCCTTTTGAATTGCCCCAATTCTTCTTGCATAGCATTGATCCAGAACTCATCATTCAGTGCCTCTTTCACATTCTTTGGCTCAGTTTTGGAGACAAAGCATGAATTGGAGACAATCTCAATCTCCCTTGATCTTGTAGTGACTCCTCTGTTTGGATCTCCTATAATCAGCTCCTTGGGGTGCATCTTCTGGATTTTAATGGAGGGTCTCTTGTCAGGTTGATTGATGTTTGGTTCGTCTGTAGCAGAATCAGAGTTTTCTGCATTTTCTGCATTTTCTGCACTTTTAGCTGTGTCTGCATTATCTCCCGATGTTCTGACATCTTCTTCGACATCCTTCTTTCTTGCTGGAGTTAGATCATCAACAACCACATTGATGGATTCCATCACAGTTCTGGTTCTGGAATTGAATACTCTATATGCTCTGCTGTTTGTGGAGTATCCCAAGAATATTCCTGCATCACTTTTTGGATCCATCTTTCTCCTTTGCTCTCTATCTGCCAAAATGTAACATGGACTTCCAAAGATGTGGAAGTGCTTGACAGTTGGCTTCCTCCCTTTCCAGATTTCATACAGTGTGGTTGGAGTCCCTCTTCTAAGTGTGACTCTGTTGTGGATGTAGCATGCTGTGTTCATGGCTTCAGCCCAGAGATTATAGGGAAGTTCTTTGGCATGAAGCATGACCCTAGCAGCTTCTTGCAAAGTCCTGTTTTTCCTTTCAACTATGCCATTTTGTTGTGGTGTGATGGCTGCAGAGAACTCATGAGTGATGCCTTCAGATGTGCAGAATTCAGTAAACTTGCTGTTTTCAAACTCTCTGCCATGGTCACTCCTAATTCTCTTGATGACACAGTCTTTTTCTCTTTGAAGCCTTAGACTCAACTCTTTGAATACTTCAAAGGTGTCTGATTTCTCTCTGATAAAGTTGACCCAGGTAAATCTGGAGAAATCATCCACAACAACATAGGCATACCTCTTTCCTCCAAGGCTTTCAACTTGCATAGGCCCCATCAAGTCCATGTGAAGTAGTTCCAGCACCCTGGAAGTGGTCTGATGTTGAAGCTTCTGGTGGGACATCTTGATTTGCTTTCCAATCTGACATTCACCACAGATTCTGCCTTCTTCTATTTTCAGATTGGGAATGCCTCTAACAACACCTTTGTCAATGATTTTCTTCATGCCTCTTAAGTGCAGATGTCCAAATCTTTGATGCCATATTTTGACTTCATCTTCTTTGGAGAATAGACATGTGGAGGAGTAACTGGTTTCTTGAGGTGTCCATAGGTAATAGTTGTCCTTTGATCTGCTGCCCTTCATTAGGACTTCACTCTTCTCATTTGTCACCAAGCATTCTGACTTTGTGAAGTTTACATTGAATCCTTCATCACACAACTGACTGATGCTGATCAAGTTCGCAGTCAGTCCCTTCACCAGCAGTACTTTGTTCAGACTAGGAAGTCCATCATGGACTAGCTTTCCCATTCCAGTGATCTTTCCTTTAGAGCCATCTCCAAATGTCACATAGCTAGTGGAGCAAGGTTCAATGTTCACCAGGAATTCTTTAACTCCTGTCATGTGTCTGGAACAGCCGCTATCTAGGTACCAATCTTCCTTAGCTGATGCTCTAAGTGAAGTATGAACAACAAGACTAACAGTCTTGTGTTTTGGAACCCACATCATCTTCCTTCCGCTGCTGCTACCTTGAGTTCCATGATGTGGATGGCCATGTAAATGATAGCAAAAGGGCTTTATGTGACCATACTTGCCACAGTAGTGACACCTCCACTTCTTTCTTTTGCTCTTTTTCTGCTGCGTTCCATGATGTCGAGACCGATGTTGTGACATCGTGGCTCCAGTGCTGTTTTTGGCAGGAACAAATTCTGTCATGGTCGTTCTGCCAGCAGATTTATGATTAAATCCAAGTCCTCTCTGGTTTCCAACATTCTTCCCAAGCTGTAGCACCTCATCAAGCAAATCTGAGCCTTTATTCAGCATCTTTATTGATTTTGTCATGTTTTCCAGTTTAGAGTTCAGAAAACCAATTTCTCCTTTAAGTTCAGAGATTTCCTCTTCATGTGCCTCCTTCTCAGCCTCCAGATTTGCAATGACCTTCTTTAGTTGTGCTTCTTGCTGAAGAATCTTCTCACTTTTGATGCATAGTTCTCTATAGGATATAGCAAGCTCATCAAACGTGATTTCACTATCTGTATCGCTTGAATCTTCAGCAGATTCAAATCTCCCAGTGAGTGCATTCACATCTCTGTCAGAATCACTTTCTTGTTCACTCTCTGTATCATCAGACCGACATACAGAAAGTCCTTTCCTCTGCTTCTTGAGATGAGTGGGACATTCAGCTTTGATGTGTCCATAGCCTTCACACCCATGGCATTGAATTCCTTTGCTGTGACTGGGCTTTTCATCTGACCTTCTCTGGTATTCACTACCTTTCCTGATGTCGAAAGGGATGTTCCGGACATGTGGTTTCTGCCTCCTGTCCATTCTGTTCAGCACTTTGTTGAACTGTTTTCCAAGGAGCACAACTGCATTAGTCAGACCTTCATCAGTATCCAGGTCATACTCATCTTCTTCTCCTTCATCATTGGACACGAACGCCAGGTTCTTGCTCTTCTTTTCAGTCCTATCCGAGAGTCCTAGCTCAAAGGTTTGAAGGGAACCAATGAGTTCATCTACTCTCATGTTGCAGATGTCTTGGGCCTCCTCTATTGCAGTGACTTTCATGTCAAATCTCTTAGGCAAAGATCTGAGGATCTTTCTCACCAGCTTTTCATCTGTCATCCTTTCTCCCAAGGCAGTGCAAGCATTGGCAATTTCAAGAATGTTCATGTGGAAGTCATGAACACACTCTTCCTCCTTCATCTTCAGATTTTCGAATTTTGTAGCCAATAGTTGCAATCTGGACATCTTCACTTTGGAGGTTCCTTCATGAGTGGTTTTCAGGATTTCCCATGCATCCTTGGCCACAGTGCATGTGTTGATCAGTCTGAAGATATTCTTGTCAACTCCATTGAATAGAGCATTCAAGGCTTTGGAGTTTCCAAGTGCCAATTCGTCTTCTTCTTTTGTCCAGTCTTCTTCTGGCTTCAATCCATCAGTGGGCTTTCCTTCTGTGTCCAGCATCTTGGGATGTTCCCAGCCTTTGATGACAGCTTTCCAGGTTCTGCTATCCAGTGATTTGAGGAAGGCCACCATCCTTGCTTTCCAGTATTCATAGTTGGTTCCATCCAGAATTGGTGGTCTGTTCACTGGTCCTCCTTCTTTCTCCATGTTCATCAGAATTTATCTCCCTAGATCTCACTCAGTGATTTCGAGTGCCTGCTCTGATACCAATTGAAATTCTGATACTGAGGTCAGATGTCGTACCGGATGTCACGACATCACGTTTCAGAACATGCAGATTATATTTGACTGTATGAACAGATTAAGCAAGTAAATAACACAAGAGAATTGTTAACCCAGTTCGGTGCAACGTCACCTACATCTGGGGGCTACCAAGCCAGGGAGGAAATCCACTAAAATAGTGTTAGTTCGAAGATCTAACAACCATTGTTTACAACCTTCTCACCTAACCACTACCCGTGCAACCTCTACCTAAGAGCCACTCTTAGATATGAGAACCCCTCTCACTCCCTCTCAATCACTCTCCCGTGTTTACAAATAAATCAAATATACACCAGAGATTGCTCTCTGAACAAAAGAGATCAACTCTACACACTCAGGTCCAACACTTGATGTTAGGGTAGCATCAAGGTGGCTCACAAAACACTCAAGTCCCAAAACTCACAAAATAACTCTTCAATCCCGGACTTGGTTGAAAACTCGTGCAGCCTTCATGTTTATATAGCAGTGTGCGTATCTGGGCTGCAACAACTTGCGCTGGATGAGATCTATCATTTTCCTGAAAATCTGCACTTAAAGATCTAAAAGATAAAGCTTGATCTTTTAGTTTTTATCTTTAATCTTTAATCCCTGAACGAACTATTCAAGTTTGTAATTCGAACTTTAATTATCTTTTAATTCGTTCCTAAAGATAGATCGCCAAATCTGTTGCTAACTGCACATTAATCTGTTAAAGATATAACAGATTTATGTGTCCAGTATTTTCGGGCAAGATGTCCTGGACATCGTATCCGACATCGTGGATCCTGCAGCTTCAATTCTTCATTTGACATTTTATCTTGCCTTGTGCATTGTGCAGTCCAATCTGATTCCTTGACATAACGTTGGACATCATGTGCAGCAACTCCAGCTTTCCTTCATTGTCTAAGTGCTTATGTTTTAACAAAATTTTAGCCAATCTTTTAAAGCTCAGTAAAGCTAAGCACTAACACCAATGCTTAATTCCTAAATAGATGCATGGATGATTAGACCATAATAATGACAATAAAACATAGGAAAGAAACAATAAAAATTGGCACTTCATTCAATAGATAGTAAGGAAAGATTACATTACAAGGGCATTGGCTGCTAGGCTCGCAATAATGGAGGTTTAGCCTTTCATTGCCACCGTGAGAGGCTTTACACTTTAGGCATTGATGGGGATGGAAGAGGAAGAGGGATGGCTAATGGAGGAGAAGGGGAGAATGGCTAAAGATGGAGGGTTTCCCTTATTAGAGATGCTTAGGCTTTGGATGTATTCAATAGAGAGCTCTGAGTCTCAGTGTCTTTCTCCTTTGCTTCCTACTCCATTTATAGGCCTAAGGTAGCTTAAAATTCATGTGACCTCGCGCTAAGCGCGCCTTTCTGGGCTTAGCGGGTATGACGGTGATCAAGAGCTTAGTGCGGGATTGCGCTAAGCACACCTTTGGGCTTCTTCGTGGGCCTTCTTCATGCTAAAGCTTAGGCTGGCCACTAAGCGAGGCGATGCGTTGGGTCTATCTTATACGATGGGTTTGTCTTGTACGCTAAGCGAGCTATCTCAATCTTCAACTTTTTCTTCAAGGTTTTTCCTTCAAGTTTTTGCATCAATTTTCCTCCAAAGCACTTTCAATTTCCCTTCTTTTAAATCCTGCTAGTCAAGAATTAAAATCTTCATTATTATAACAAAACAACAGTAAAGTAGAGGAATTCTAATCATTCATATTCAAATTTGACTATCAATTAAACCCAAATTTTGCAGTTATCAAACTCCCCCAAATTAAAATCTTTGCTTGTCCTAAAGCAAAAGAAAAATCCTGACAAGTTCTGAATGTACCAATACATGAGATAACTGCGAATCATTTCAAACTTTCCAATGACTAACCCTTGAGCTTATTTGTCATGATTTTGTGATAAAAGCATGAAGAAGTGCAATTGGAGATGGAATAGGTAAGCAAGTAGGAACTTTTTCAAGGCAGATTTACCATACTTCATTCCTCACAAGGCTAGTGTTTCCCTCAGCGAACAAGTGTCTCGGCTATTGTTAGTCGGTGAATACGACTAACTTTTGTGTATAAAACTTATGTAAATTGTATCAAACTCTTCCAATTTATGGTTATTTTGTAGTGTTATAAGTATTTTCTGTTAAGTATAGGTAATAAATACTTAGTACTTCCATTTTGTGTGTTTAATAATCATTTTCTAAGCGCAAGGAAGACTCTGGAAGAAGATGAGTTGTATAGGTTCGCTAAGCGCACCGCTTCAGTCCATCCGCTAAGAGAGAAAGGAACGCGCTAAGCCAAAATTCACTAATGTACGCTAAGCAGTCCATAATTGTGCTAAGCGCATGAGCACGAACAAGGCCACCTATTTAAGCTTGAAATCAGATTTTAGAGAGGGAGTTTGGACTGGGATTCAGAGCTTTGCATGTCTAAAGATTCTAGAGAGAGAAAGTCCAAGTTCCAGAGAGTTTTGAGAGATTTTGTTGTGTGAAGATCTGCAGAGACTAGAGCTTGAAGCAGGAGCCAGTTTGAGAGCTTGAGATGAGTTTGTGAGAGATTGTGAGATCCTAGAGGTGAAGGAGACATCCTCACCACTTGTATTTTTTCAATCTTTCATCTTGTTTTTCTCTTTGTTGTAAAGAAGGCTTCCTGGTTATGGAAAGCTAAATCCTCTGTTGGATCTTCTTTTTAGGTACCTGATGTAAATATATTTCTATCTATTTAATGATGTTTTGTGTGCTCTCTATGCTATCTGCTTTTCACTCTAGTATGTTTTTACCTTGATCACGTATATGCATGCTTTGTTAGGGTCATTCAACAGTGGAAACTAGTCTGATTCTAAAGTCCTTGATAGTACAGGACTAAGTTGTCATACTATAACAAGGAATCGGGGTGCGATAATTTACTTGTGTATGTGTGTCTTAATGCAGTCCTGGTTGAGTTTAGTCCAACAAGAGGAATCTGCGGATGATGCTTGATCAGGGTTAGGCTAAACTATCATGAGGAATCGGGGTTTAGTATCTCAGGAGACACCATAGGAACACATGAGCATTGCTAGATAGAGAATATCTTTTTAGCATCAGGCACCTATTAGGAAGGCCAACGTGTTTTCTACTTGTTTTTACAAATCATTTCTCTCGCGTGATTTTCCTTTTTGCACAAATAGTTTACACACCTTTTCATAGTCACACTTATCTTTACACACCAAACACCTATTTGCTGAAATAGCTTACCAAATAACACAAGTTCCCCGAGAGTTCGATACTCGGTTCTTACCGTTTTATAATACTTGTGCAATCCGGTGCACTTGCTGGTAGCGAACAGCTATGAGTGTTTTTAATCCAACAACTAAAAATAATGTTCCCAACTTTGTACCTTATATGAGTTAATGCAATCATACATACATGTTATGTATCACTAAGGACTTTTTAGGCTTGTAACGTGACTGGGCTAACAAGGAACTCATGATTTTTCTTTGGATTCAAAGTTAGGTTCCCAGAGAGCACACAATCCATATTTTTCTGACAACCCATAGCTCAAATTTCACAGCCCAGACTTATTTGTTTTCTACCCTTAACAACACAAAAGTTCATTTGCACATAGCTGCTTTCAGCTCTTTATTTGTGACATGAATAAACAGTTTTTTTTAAATTGAAATAACAATAGTGTTGTAGCAACTTATCATATACTGCAATTTGCATTTAGATGTGTGCTATTATAAATGTCCCTAAAACAAACATAACCCAAGAGCTCTCCCCCAAATTAGGGGCAACTTTGCCTTAACCCATAAGTGTTCTCCTACAACCTAAGGTATGGTGGTTATTTGATATTAGTTCCATTCGGGTTAGGGTTCAATGACAATTTATACACATTAGGGGGCAAGGGATGTATTCTAGTAATCGGTTGGCTATTTGGCCAAGTGGCTGAGAAAATTAAGAAACAAGGCCTTGATCATTTCCACTTTATGTATCTACTCTAATAGTCTAAGAATCATGCAAAATCAGGAAGTTAAAGACAGTCGTTCTCTCACAATTAAAGGTTTGCACACTCACTGGACATTTATGAAGTACTTAGCTTACCATACCATGATTTTCGTTCAGACATGCTAACCTCTTCACTCATGTGCTTTCGATTCATACTTCATTACTCACAATGACACTTGCTCACACAAGGATTAGAATTTTCACAATAATCTCATCAGTACACCATTCTTTCTCACTCATGGAATCAATTCATCCAGAACATGTCATAACCAATCAGTGAATTATTACGTTTCTATGATGCTTATTATTAAATGACTGAATTTAAACTACTGAAATTAAATTGAAGAAAATAAAAAAAATAAAGAAAACTAAATTAAAGTCTTGATCAAAAGTGGGCCTCTATCCTGAGTTGGTCTTGGATCCCAAGCTCTTTGAGCAGTTGCGATGTCCGCAACATAATCACCATCAGCTCCAGCATTTGCAGCATAATCATTACCAGCGTTAGAGGTGTCTCCCCCTAACAGAGGGTAGTTGGACTCCTAGCCAAGCAACCTATGCAGGCGATGCAATCCTACCCCCCAAGGGTATTGGATAGAAGACTCCAAGAGGATTGGGTTAGAGGTACTAAAGAAGGCCTAAGGGTTCTCATGAACCTTAGGGTAGATTTCTGAGCCCATGGGTCAAGGTTGGATCCACTCTTCTTTGTAAATATTAGAATATGTTTTTTCCTTCTTTTGGGCCTTTTATTTTGGCCATTCTAATAGTATAGGGTTTTAGCCTTGTATTTCAGGGCATTTTGAGTAGTATTTGTAATAGGGAGTTTTTTGTATTTTCATGTATTTTGGCATGAGGGGTGAGCTTAGCTATTACAGGGGGTGTGTGTAGCTAAGTTCTAGCTTCTCATCTCAAGGAGGTGAGCTTAGCTATTAGAGGGATGTTTGTAGCTAAGCTCTAGCTTCTCTAGGAATCTTCTCAAGGAAGCTTCTCAAGGAGGTGAGCTTAGTTATTAGGGGGGTGTGTGTAGCTAAGCTCTAGCTTTTCATGGAAGCTTCTCAAAAAATCTTCTCAAGGAAGTTTCTCAAGGGAGCTTCTCAAAGAAGTTTCTCAAGGAAGCTATCCAGGCTATAAATAGAAGCATGTGTAACACTTGTTGTAACTTTGATGAATGAGAGTCTTGTGAGACACACTTCAAAGTTCAACTTCTCTCCCTCTTTTCCTCCTTCAATTTCTTGCCGCCTCCTCTCTCTCTCTCTCTCTCTCTTTCTTTTCCTCCATTGAAGTTTCCTCTCTAAGCTTCTTATCCATGGCACTCTCTTGGTGGGGAAGCTCCTTCTTCCATGGCTTATTCGCTAGTGGATAGCGCCTCCTCTCACCTCTTTTTCTTTATCTTCCGCTGCATCTCCATGGTGGAAAATCACCATTGAAGGACATCATTGAAGCTCAAAGATCCAGTCTCCATAGAAGCTTCACAAGCAAGCTTCCATCAAGTGGTAATCAGAGCATAAGAGCTTCAAGTAGGTGTTCCTTAAACCTCTATTAATTTTTAGCTTTACCTTCTCCTCCATTATTGTTTCTTCATATTTCTCCATGTATCTCCTCACATGTTTTGTGCTAAATGTAGTTAACATGATTATTTAGAATTTCCACTGTTTAAACTTGCTATAGAAGCTAGATTTGATTTTCTATGGGTCAAATTTCTTGTTCTTGTTCTTGAATTGTGAATTTTATTGAGTTTAGGTTCCTTTGAGTTTTGTCTTGCTGTTTTTTGTGGCTGAAACCTAACCATAAAATTATTACAAAAACATTAAAGTACAAGAAAACCTCAAAAATCTAGAGTGACTTGTTCACCTATTGTAGTTTTGTCATAGAAGTCATGTCTAGTCATGAAACTTGTCACATAAGATTTCTTATGTTGTGCTGAATTTTATTTTTCTTGTTTCTTTGTCTAACTCATTTATTCATGAGTGTATGAAATTCTTTTAGCCTATTAGTTGATTTGAGTCAAATCTTGCATGTTAATTAGTCCTTAACATGTTCATGCAAAATTCTTAGAGAGTCTTTGATTGTGAGCCTTTTCTTGAACTTTTAGGTTTCCTTATGATTGTGTCTATTATGAATTTGAGTTTTGGTGATTGAATTTCTGGCTGAAATTTTGATCCGAAGTGAATATTGAACTCCTAAAACTGTGGTAAACAAGCTAATGTACCATCATTTTCTTCTATTTTCTAAACCCTTTTTGCACCATTTTAATTACTGATTGGTCTTAATTGTCAATTAATTAGGCAGTTTTATTATTTGGGCTCATTTAGCTAATTTGATGTTTTTAATCTAATTTCAGGAATTAATGAAACATTGGGCTTAATCCGGATTTTGGTTATGGGCTTGAAGAGGGCAAATAAAGCAGCGCTTACCTTAGTTAATTTCTAATTAGGAAATTTCGCAATTTTATTTTATGTTGTTCAGTGTTTATTTCGTTTTGGGCCAGAGTATTGTAATAGGGCCCAGTGACTTTGAGTGACTCTTTTTAAATAGCAGCCTTGGGATTCGTGCAAGGCTATTCTGTTATGCTATTTTATTATTCAGAGCTTTTGTTTTAGGTTTTCACGTTTTTCTGTTCTAAGGCTATTGTTTTCGTTCTTAATGCAATTTTCCGTTTTCTGCTTCTAATTACAATTTCGTTCTTGCTTCTTCTTCTACTCTCATTTACGTTTCTGTTTCATTTACATTTCTGTTCATTTACGTTTCTGCTTCATGTTTCATTTGCGTTTTCTGTTTGAATCTATGGAAGGCTAGTTTTTCTAGTGTTGTTTCCTTTTAAGGACGAAGCCCAACTCTCTTTGAGGTTTCGTTTGTAATGTGGTTTCCTGGCAGTTTTCCCTTCACCAGTTATCCCAAATTCGTGAACATTAATCAGTGCACGCTTCGTGTTTGATTAATTGCCTCTGAGCCTAACTTGCGTTCATGCTTAATGGACGAAGGGGTAACTGGTGTATGTGGTGCCTAATCACGTATTGACAACCCTAAGTTGATTTTCGCTTAGTAAATTGAAATAGGGTTGGATTAAGTGGTTGACTGTTAGGGACGAATTCTCCATAACCCAGGATAAGAGAATGGCTTCTGAATCAGAGGAAACAACCCGTTTTTAATATTAGTAGTTTCATATTCCAGTTTACTTGTTCTGCTCTTTAATCACGAAACAAACAAACCCCCCCAATCGTTACTGTTACTGCGCAAGTATATTATGAACATTTGGTTTGTCATTGCTCGTTGGGAAACGACCTAGGATCACTTCCTAGTTACTGCATTTTCATGTTTATTTGATTCGGGTACGGCCTCGATCACAAGCCTAGTGAGTTCAACATATATAGGAAGGTTGAAAGTAAGCCCAAGGCAATCAGTATACCAAGCTTAAAAAATTCAAAGTCTAAAATCGCTGGTGCTGGCAGCTTGGACATATGAACTTGTAAAAAATACTGGGAATTGGTCACTAGGAATTTTGAGCTGAAATTTTTACTGAAGTTTCTAGACATCTAAAAAAAAATTAGAAAAAAAAGAATCAAGTGATTTGGATAAAATGAGAAAATACGAAAAATCACACAAATTGGCAAAAGAAATCAGTATCTAGGAAAAAAAAGTGAAAGGGAAGTGTGCTTGTTGGTTTGGCTCAAAATTTATTCTATAATTGGTGCCTATTTTATACCAATCTTAGTTTTGAAATTTCAATTGAAAATTAGTGTGAAAACAAGTGCCAAAACTAGGGGTTTGTTGAGTTTTTTTTAGTTTTTTTATTCTACTCTAGAGCCATTCTAAGTTTCTCTTTAAGTCCTAGCTTGCTTCTATGTCCTTTTCATTGCTTTAATTGTTAAATAATCCTTGAAAAATTGTCTTGCTTAAACTCTGTTGGTTTAGCTTTCATTTTATTTTTTAGTCTTTGATTATTGCTTGTCTTTTTGTTTCCTTGTTTGTGAGTTTCCATATAGGGAATTGGAAAAGAGGATTAGTGCCATCCATTGAAGAATTTTAGTCAAGAAGCGAGAGGCCAACCACCTTAAGAGATATTGGACTAAGAAGCACTCCAAATTGAGTGAAACACCAAAGAGACAATAGCCACCAAAATTGAGGACCTTTTTGTAATTGGAAATTTATTTGTAATTGGACACTTGTATGTTTACGTTCATTACTTTCAAATTTTGTAACAAAAAGGCCTTTCATTGGAAGTAAGTTGGGGCCTCCAATAGGTCACCCTACTTCCATTTGTGTGTAATAATTTTAGGCAATTTTCCCTTAGGATAATGAGTGCTTTTTTGGAACCTTAAACGAGGTCATCCAAACACTCTTCGAATCTGCCTAGTTTACATCTCTTGCACTTTAATTTCTTGGTTATTTACATAGCTTAATTTCTTTACTAGTCTAGCCTAGTTTATCTTGTTATTGCATAATACTTTCTTCTTGCTTATCACGCTTATCTTGATTTCTTTTAAACCCTAGATTTTACCTTTTTCACACCTCCAACAAGAAAAAACCACAACTTAGGAACCAACATGAGTCATCATTCATCTAGTGTTAACGGTGAGAGTACTAGTCATAAGGACCCTCTATCTAGAATCTTATATGAGTTGAGTTCCCTCAAGTTATGGAAATAAAAACTAGAAAAAAAAGAAAAAGGAAAAGAGAGGGTAGAAATAAAGCAAGATGAGAGGGAACAAATAAGGGAGGAAGAAAGAAGGAAAATACTAAAAGAGTTAAGAAAAGAAAAACATGCCTCCTATAGTAGTCATGACTCTTGCAAGAGCCTAAGTGAAGAACTTCATGACTATTATGAAGGAAGGCATAGGTCACATCTTAGGCCTCACTCCCATAGTAGAGAAAAGGAAAGAAAGCCTCAAGAGGCTAATGTTAACCTCACATACTTCCATGGGAAGGACAATGTAGAGGCTTACTTAGATTGTGAAATAAGGGTAGAGCAACAACTTAAAAGGAAGTCTACTTCAAAATCTTATGGCTCTCACTCATATCCAAAGAAAGACCAAGGTCAAGGCATCTTAGGGGCAGCACCTTCTAAGCCCAAAGATGATAAAGGGAAGACAATAGAAAAGCAATCCCATAAGGCTAGTATGCAAGAGAAGACTAGCTCTATAAAGTGCTTTAAATGTCTTGGAAGAGGACACATTAATTCTCAATGCCCCACCAAGAAAACCATGATTATGAGGGGCCAAGACATTTATAGTACCCAAGATGAGGATACTACTTCACCTTCCTCTAGTGAAAGTGAAGAAGCAAAAAGGGAAGAATCGAGTGAAGAAATCTACCCCCAAGAAGAAGGACAATCTTTAATGGTCAAGTAGGAGTTTAAGGAGGTAAGTGTCTCCTCCAAGAGGTTAGCTAAGAAGGAAATTCATTTTGCAATAAAGATAAAAATTAAAGAAACTTCCCCTCTTAGACAACCTCCACATCTTCTCCTTTGTAAAAGGACAATTGTTAGCACTGCCACACCTCTTGGGCTTGAGGTTATTCCTCAAGTAAAGAAGTTGTTGGATAAAGGTTTGGTTCGTAAGAGCTTAAATCTTTGTGCTTTGTTGCTACCCAAAATAGGTATTATTAGGCACCAAATCTCTAAAATAAGTGATATGATGAATGTGTTGAGTGTTTCCACCCCTTTTGTAAAATCTCTTATGCACCCAACATTTCATGATTTGTGTACATAGGGACTCATTAGGTAGGTTTGTTCTTATTTTTGGTTTTAATGCAAATCTAGGTGCTCATATGGGACACCTAAAGTTTGTCATACTTTTTTGTAGGAATAATCAATATGAAAATACAGGAAAAGGTAAGTTTTATTGCATTACTTTCCTTAATTTTTTAAATAGTGATCAAGGGGTTCTCATGGACCCTAAGAGAATAAAGGTCATTCCTGATTGGCCCATTCCACCAAGTATAAGGGAAATCTGGCGCTGCCATGACTTAACAAACTTTTACAAAAGGTTTGTCCCATATTTTTCTATACTTGTAGCACCACTCATTGAGTTGGTGAGGAACCATGTTTCCTCATGGGAAGATGCCTAGGAGGAAAAGGGTTTTCAGACCTTACCCTACTCTAACATACCCAACACTACTAATATATAGGTTTTTATTCTTTTTACATGTGTCGATAGAAGGAGCCCAGAGTATCAAGAACCTTAGGATTTGAGGTCAAATCCTTTCCAAGGGGGACGAGATGATGCAATCTTACCCCCCAAGGATATTGGATAAAAGACTCCAAGAGGATTAGGCTAGAGCTGCTAAAGAAGGCCCTAGGGTTCTCATGAACCTGAGGGTAGATTTCTAAGCCTATGGGTCAAGGTTGGGTCCACTCTTCTATGTAAATATTAGAATCGTTTTTTCTTTCTTTTGGGCCTTGTATTTTGACCATTCTAATAGTATAGGGTTTTATCCTTGTATTTCAAGATATTTTAAGTAGTCTTTTCAGCAGGGAGTTTTTTGTATTTTGGCATAAGGGGTGAGCTTAGCTATTATAGGGGGGAGTGTAGCTAAGTTCTAGCTTCTCATCTCAAGGAGGTGAGCTTAGCTATTGGAGGGGTATGTGTAGCTAAGCTCTAGCTTCTCTAGGAATCTTCTCAAGGAAGTTTCTTAAGGAAGCTTCTCAAGGAGGTGAGCTTAGTTATTAGAGGGTTGTGTAGCTAGGCTCTAGCTTCTCAGGGAAGTTTCTCAAGGAAGTTTCTCAAGGAAGCTTCTCAAGGAAGCTTCTGATGTAAGCTCCATTGGAACTTGTTGGCCTAGGATCTTCTTCATCAATGGATTCCTTTGCTTCTTAGAAGATGAATGGCAGCGGAATGAAGAAGGAAGAGAGAGTGGAGACGCCACTTCAAGGAGAAGATGAGTCTAGGAGAAGCTCACCACCATAGGAGGCCATGGATAAGAGCTTGGAGGAAGAAGGAGATGAATGAAGGGGGAGGAAGAGAAGAGCACGAAATTTTGTGCTCTAAAAGAGCTCTGAAATCTAAAGTTTAGTATTCAAATGATCAAATTTGAAAAAAATGCACACACATGACCTCTACTTATAGCCTAAGTGTCACACAAAATTGGAGGGAAATTTGAATTTCAATTCAAATTTCACTTGAATTTGAAATTGAATTTGTGGAGCCAAAATTTCACTAATTATGATTAGTGAATTTTAGTTATGGTTCAGCCCACTAATCCAAGATCAATTCCAAGATTCTCCACTAAGTGTGCTTAGGTGTCATGAGGCATGTAAACCATGAAGGACATGCACAAAGTGTGACTATATGATGTGGCAATAAGGTGTAGTAAGCAAATGCTCACCCCCCCCCCCCTCTAAAATTTAATTGGATTGGGATTCTACCAATTCAATTAAATTTTATTTCCCAACACACACATCAAATATTCACTTAGTGCATGTGAAATTACAAAACTACCCCTAATACAAAAACTAGTCTAGGTGCCCTAAAATACAAGGGCTGAAAAATCCTATATTTCTAGGGTATCCTACCTACATTATGGAGCCCTAAATACAAGGATCAAATATAATGACATCCTAGTATAATATGTACAAAGATAATTGGACCTAACCTTGGCCCATGGGCTCAAAAATCTATCCTGAGGTTCATGAGAACCCTAGGGCCTTCTTCAGCAGCTCTAGCCCAATCCTCTTGGAGCCTCTTGCTCATAGATCTTGTGGCCGGTCCCTTCCTAGGGAGGATTGCATCATCCCCTTCCCCTTGAAGAGGATTTGACCTTAAATATGTTAGTTCCTCCTCCTCAATATCAGCTCAACCTGCAAAAGGAATTAAATCAAAAATGTTAAAAGTGATGTTGACTCTATACTCTTCTGGGAGGTCCAACCTATAGGCATTGTTATTGATCCTCTCCAAAACCTGAAGAGGTCCATCCCCTCTGGGGCTAAGCTTGGATTTCCTTTTAGTAGGGAATCTATCCCTCCTAAGATAGAGCCAAACTCAGTCACCCTCATTAAGAACTAGCTCTTTTCTTCCTCTATTGCCTTTAGTTGAATACACATTTTTTTGGTTCTCTATTTGGTTCTTAACCCTCTCATGCAACTTCTTTATAAACTCTTACCTAGATTCCCCTTCTTTATGTATAAAAGAAGTGTCCAGTGGGAGAGGAATGAGGTCTAACGGTGTTATGGGATTGAACCCATAGACAACCTCAAAAGGGAACTGTTTGGTGGTTCTACGAACCCCCTTGTTGTAGGCAAATTCTACATGATGAAGATACTCATCCCAAGACTTATGGTTGCCTTTCAGAAGAGCCCTTAAAAGGGTGGATAAAGACCTATTCACTTTCTTTGTTTGCCCATCAATTTGTGGATGACAAGTGGTAGAGAAAAGAAGTTTAGTTCCTAGCTTAGCCCATAAGGTTTTCCAGAAGTGGCTAAGGAACTTAGCATCTCTATCTGAGACAATGGTCCTAGGCAAACCATGGAGTCTCATAACTTCCCTGAAAAAGAGTTTTGAGATGTGGGAAGCATCATCCACCTTGTGGCATGGTATAAAGTGTGCCATCTTGCTAAACCTATCCACCACCACATAGATAGAGTCTACACCTCTTTGGGTTCTAGGAAGCCCAAGGACAAAGTCCATACTAATGTCTACCCAAGCTGTAGAAGGGATGGGTAAGGGTGTGTATAGCCCATGAGGCATCACCTTAGACTTGGCTTGTAAACAAGCCACACACCTAGTGCAATGCTTATGGACATCTTTCTTTATATGGGGCCAATAAAACTTTTCTTTGAGTAAGACAAGGGTCTTGTCTATCCCAAAGTGGCCCATGAGCCCACCCTCGTGGCTATCTTTCACAAGTAATTTCCTAATGGATCCTTGGGGTATGCAAAGCTTTCCCTCTTTGAACAAATACCCCTCAGCCAAATAGAATCCGTCTTGGGCCTTTTTCCCATAACTCTCGTAAATGGGAGAGAAATGTTCATCTAAAGCATACAAATCCCTAATATTATCAAATCCTAAAATTTGGGCTCCTAAGGAGCAAAACAATGTGTGTCTCCTAAAGAGGGCATCAGCTACCACATTTGTTGTTCCCTTTTTGTATTTGATAACATATGGAAATTGCTCTAGGTACTCTACCCATTTTTGCATGCCTCTTGTTTAACTTGCTTTGCCCTCTAATGTACTTAAGTGATTGATGATCACTATGAATGACAAATTCCTTGGAAACAAGGTAATGTTCCCAAGTTTGGAGGGCTCTTATTAAGGCATAAAGCTCTTTATCATAGGTGGGGTAGTTGAGGGTGGCACTATGAAGTTTTTCACTAAAATAAGCAATAGGATGCCCACCTTGTAACAATACAGCTCCAACTCCCACTCCAGAGGCATCACATTCTAGCTCAAAAGTTTTAGAAAAGTCAGGAAGAGCTAGAACAAGTGCCTTAGTAAGCTTTTCTTTGAGCAAAGCAAAGGCTTGCTCTTATTTTTCACCCCAGGTAAATGCCACATTCTTCTTCACTAGCTCATTGAGAGGTGATGCAATTGTAGAGAAATTAGGAACGAACCTTCTATAGAAGCTTGCTAACCCATGGAAGCTCCTAATATCTCCAACACTTTTGGGGTGCGCCATTCTTGGATGGCGTTGATTTTCTTAGGGTCCACTTGGACCCCATTTCTACCAACTACAAAACGTAAGAAAACTATATTATCTACACAAAAGGTACACTTCTCTATATTTGCATAGAGGGTGTTTTTCCTAAGGACTGAAAGAACTTGCCTGAGATGTCCTAAGTGATCATCAAGGCTCCAACTGTACACTAAAATATCATCAAAATAAACAACTACAAATCTACCTATGAAATCCCTTAAGACATGATACATAAGTGATGTGCCATTATTTTCTCCTATTTCTTAACCCTTTTTGCACCATTTTAAGTACTAAATAATCTTAATTGTCAAATTAATTAGGCAGTTTTATTATTTGGGTCCATTCAGCTAATTTGATGTTTTTAATATAATTTCAGGAATTAATGAAGCATTGGGCTTGAATCCAGAATTAGGCTTGGACTTGAAGAGGGCAGACTATTTTATTCTACAAAATTTTATCTTATCTAGACTTTATGTTATCTAGATATTATTTAGATTTGATCTCATCTAGATATTAATTCATCTAGATCTTATCTTATCTTATCTAGATTTGATTTTATTTTATTTATGGGCTTGGATTTAAAATAGATTTGTAAGCTTTGGGGCTGGAAAACTATATAACAACACCAAGGTTCTAGTTTAGGCCCCTCTCTTCTCTTTCTCCTTTTTTTTCGTTTTTGCAATTCCAGTTCTGACTTTTGGTTTTAGCAATAAAATTTCGTTCTTCAATCTATAATTTCATTCTCTATTGATTAATGGAAGGCTAAGTCCCCAGCGTTGTTTTCTCTTGAGGATCAAGCACAGTTCTCTTTGAGGTTTTATTATTACTGTTAAATTATGTTTAGTTTTTCCTCTTCACTAATTACTCTGCATTTGTTGCTATTAATTCATGCATTCTTAGTGCTTGATTAATTGTCTCTATGCTTAATTTACGTTCATGCTTAATGATCATTTATGAGTAATTGGTGTATGTGTTGCTTAATCACATAATGAATGCCTTATGTTAAATTTTGCTTAGTAATTTAATTTAGGGTTGGATTAAGTGGTTGAACTGAATAAGGATAAAATCTCGTAACCTAGGATAAGAGACTTGCTTGTGAATCAAGGGGAAACAACGTGTTTTAATTCTAATATTTTCTAATTCACATCTATTCGTTGTTTAATTTACAAAAGCAAACAATCCCCCCCCATTCGTTACTATTTTTCCTACTATTTGTTATGAACATTTGGTGTATCATTGCTTGTAGGGAAACGACCTAGGATCACTTCCTAGTTACTGCATTTTAATGTTTATTTGATTCGGGTACGACCTCGATCAATAAGTCTCATAAAGGTGCTTGGTGCATTAGTGAGCCCAAAAGGCATCACTAACCATTCATACAAACCAAACTTGGTCTTGAAAGTGGTTTTCCACTCATCACCCTTTTTCATCCTAATTTGGTGATACCCACTTTTAAGGTCAATTTTTGAAAAGATATTGGCACCATGCAACTTATCAAGCAAATCATCAAGTCTAGGAATGGGGTGCCTATACTTTACAGTAATGTTGTTGATGGCCCTACAATCTGTACACATTCTCCATGTACCATCCTTTTTGGGCACCAACAACACCGGCACAGCACATGGGCTTAGGCTCTCATGGACCCAGCCCTTCTCCAACAATTCTTTAACCTGAGACTCTATCTCCTTAGTCTCCTGAGGGTTAGTCCTATAGGCTGGCCTATTAGGAAGGCTTGCTCCTGGGACTAAATCTATTTGGTGTTCTATTCCCCTTAAAGGAGGTAACCCAGGGGGTATCTCTTTGGGAAATATATCACCAAATTCATGTAAGAGTTCTTGGACCTTTGCGGGTAAGGTCTCAAATGCAGGAATTGTGGCAATGCTAAGGGAAGTTTCCCTTGATAGGAGAAGGTAGAAAGATTCTTTAAGAAGGAGTGCTCTTTTAATATCACCTTTTGTTGCAAAATGATTTTCCTTCTTAACAATCTTTTTGGAGGAATCATTTTCCTCTTTTTCCTTCCCCTTGGCCTTTGAAGACAAGGCCTTACTATCCTTCTTTTTCTTTTGTTTTTCTAGTTTTTCTTCCTCATCCCTCTTATCTTTCATAGTTAGTTGATCTTTGGCCACCTGTGAAGGTGTTTGAGGATGCAACACAAATTTAGTGCCAAGATGGATGAGGGTAATCTCATTAGTTAGGCCATTGTAAATTATCTTCCTATCAAATTGCCACGGCCTTCCTAAAAGAATATGTCCTGCCTCCATGGGAACTATATCATAATTAACTTCATCCTTATATGTCCCAGTGGAGATAGGTACCTTCACTTGTTGGTTAACTATCATTTCCCCTTGCTCATTGAGCCATTGAAGTTTATAAGGTTTTGGGTGGGGAATGATAGTGAGGTTCAACTTGGAAACTAATCTTGTGCTATAACAATTGCAACAAGATCCACTATCCACAATGAGAGAACAAGTTTTATCTAAAATTCTGCATCTTGTATGAAAGATGTTCTCTCTTTGGGATTGAGATAGATCACAAGATTGACCTCCAAGGAGCCTTCTAACCATTAAGAGGTCACCTTCTTCTTGGGGGTTGACTTCCTCACTAGACTCTTCACCCCTTACTTCATCTTCACTTCCACTAAAGGAAGGGAAAGAAGTAGTCTCCTCTTGACCACTATAAATGTCTTGAACCCTCATGATCATGGTTTTCTTTGTGGGGCATTGAGAGGCAGTGTGACCTCTCCCAAGACATTTGAAGCATTTAATGTTGCTAGTCCTTTCTTGGGAACTAGTCTTAGGAGTGTATTTCTCTATGGTCTTACCCTTATCTTCCTTCGGTTTTGAAGGTGCAACCCCTAAAATTCCATGGGCTTGGTCCTTCCTTGGATAAGAGTGAGAGCCATAAGATTTTGAAGAAGGCTTTCTTTTAAGTTGTTGCTCCACTCTTATACAAAGATGGACTAGCTCATCTAGGTCCCTATATGGAAGGAGTTCAACCTTGTCCCTCACTTCCATATTAAGCCCACTAAGGAACCTAGCTATGCTTGTTCTTTACTCCTCCCTAAGTCTAGCTCTTAAAAGGAGTAGTTCCATTTGTTGTCTATATTCTTCAACATTCATACTCCCTTTTATAAGCCTTTGGAGCTTGTCCATAAGCTCCCTTTCATAGTAGGAGGGAATATGCCTCTTCCTAAGGGCACTCTTAAGATCATTCCAATACTCTACTGGAGGATCCCCATGAATCCTTCATTCCCTAACAAGGGAAGTCCACCAATAGAGGGAGTACCCTTGAAAGCTAAGGGTAGCCAATGGAACTTTTCTCTCTTCACTAATATGATGGCAAGCAAAGAGTTGTTCAACCTTCATTTCCAAATCTAGGTAGGCCTCAACATTATCTTTTCCATGGAAATATGGGAGGCTAATGTTAACCTCTTGAGGCCTTCTATCCTTTTCTCTTCTTTGGGAATGATGTTTAGTATGTGAACTATGGCCCCCTCTATAATAGTCGCTAAGTTCTTCACTTAAACTCTTGCAAGAGTCATGACTACTATAGGAGGCATGTTTTTCTCTTTTCATTTCTTTCATTATTTTTCTTCTTTCTTCCTCTCTTATTTTCTCTCTTTCATCTTGACTTATTTCTTCCACTCTTTTTTTACCTTTTTCTTTTCTCTCTTGTTTTTCTTTCCATAACTTAAGGGATCTCATCTCATCTAATATCTTATACAAGGGGTCCTTAAGAGTAGAACCCTCACCATTAACACTAGATGAAGAATGAAGACTCATGTTGGTTCCTAAGTTATGGTTCTTTCTTGTTGGGGGTTTGAAAATAAAAGGTAAAAGAAACTATGATTGAAACTAGCCAAAATAAACACTAAAAGAGGTGTGAAAGATAAGGTAAAAACTAATTGGTAAAAGGCAAGCTACCTAGGTGGTTTGACAATGGAGAGTAAAGGAAATAAGCTATGAAAGTAAGCAAGAAATGCAAACTAGGCGAATCCTAAGAGTGTTTGGATAACCTCATTTAAGGTTCCCAACAAAACACTCACTATCCTAAGGGAAAATTGCCTAAAATTATTACACACAAATGGAAGTAGGGTGACCTATTGGAGGCTCCCAACTTACTTCCAATGAAAGGCCTTTTTGTTACAAAATTTGAAAGCAAAGCAAATTGCCAATTACAAAATTACAAAAAAAAAAGTCCTTAATTGTGGTGGCTATTCTCTCTTTGGTGTTTCACTCAATTTGGAGTTCTTCTTAGTCCAATAGCTCTTAAGGTGGTTGCCCCTTGCTTCTTGACTCAAATTCTTCAAGGTATGGCACCAACCCTCCTTTCCAATTCCCTATATGGCAACTCACAAGCAAGGAAACAAAGAGACAAGCAATAACCAAAGACCAAAAGAAAATGAAATGAAAGCTAAACCAATAGAGTTTTAACAAGACAAATTTTCAAGGATTATTCAAAAATTAAAGCAATGAAAAGCACACAAAAGCAAGCTAGGACTCAAAGAGAAACCTAGAATGGATCTAGAGTAGAGTAGAAAAACAAAAAAAAAAAAAACTCAAGAAACCTCTAGTTTTGGCACTTGTTTTCACAGTAATTTTCAATTGAATTTCAGAACTAGGATTGTTATAAAATAGTCACCAATTATAGAACAAATTTTGAGCCAAAACAAAAAGCACACTTCCCTTTCACTTTTTTTTCTTTTCCTGGACACTGATTTTTCTGCCAACTTGTGTGATTTTTCTTATTTTTTCCTTTAATCCAAATCGATTGGTTCTTTTTTCATAATTTTGGTCCCGATGTCTATAAAATTCAGTAAAACTTTCAGCTTAAAACACGTAGTTACCAATTCCAAGTAGTTTATACAAGTTCGTATGTTCAAGCTGCCAACACCAGCGATTTCAAACTAGAAATCAAGAGTAGTGTTTATGTTGCTTAAGGCTTGGATAGTTACAATTTGTGTTTGCTTATGCTCAATTATCTTGAATAACACAATTCAAGAGAGCTTAAGACTTATTTTGATTCACAAATCCAGCCACAAATCAGCACCACAACTCAACTTCATCATAGGCATCATGTAGGAAACTTAGAAAACAAAAAGAAAAAGAGTTCAACAACAAGACTACTCCTAGGAATTGATTTAGAACATGTTATGAACTAAATAACATGCATGAATTAGACTCAAAATTCAAAAGATAGGCTAAGAATGACAAGAATACATGAACAAATGTATCTAGAATTCAATCAACAAAAATAAAAATTCAACACAAACTTAGAACATAATGTGACAATTACTATGACTAAACATTACTCTAAGACAACATGGATTAAGTGATTTACACTTAGATTTTTGTGTTTTTTTTCTAATCAATATTTTGGAATAAAATTTAGATCTAAGGTTCAGCACAAGAATATTATGAATGAAAAATGATAGAACCTAAAATCAACACAAAAACATGATTCAAGAGTAGATCTACCATAGAAATGCAAGAACAAGTGTAGATCTAAGATTTAATCGGTTTATTTTTCTTAATCTACTCTAAACAGCACTAAACCACAAGACAATGGAGGATATACATGGAGAATAAGATGAAGAACTAGGAATTAAAGAGAATTCACCGAACAAAAAGATAGAGGAAGCAAAAGAACATCACCTAGATGAAGATCCTGCTCTGATACCACATGATGTAAGCTCCATTGGAGCTTGTAGGCCTATGATCTTCTTCATCAATGGATTCCTTTGCTTCTTGGAAGATGAATAGCAGCAGAATGGAGAAGGAAGAGAGAGAGGAGACGCCACTTCAAGGAGAATATGAGTCTAGGAGAAGTTGACCACCATAGGAGGCCATGGATAAGAGCTTGGAGGAAGAAGGAGACGAATGAAGGGGGAGGAAGAGAAGAGCACTAAATTTTGTGCTCTAAAAGAGCTCTAAAATCTGAAATTTAGTATTCAAATGATCAAAGTTGAAAAAATGCACACACATGACCTCTATTTATAGCCTAAGTGTCACACAAAATTAGAGGGAAATTTGAATTTCAATTCAAATTTCACTTGAATTTGAAATTGAATTTGTGGAGCCAAACTTTGGAGCCAAAATTTCACTAATTATGATTAGTGAATTTTAGTTATGGTTCAGCCCACTAATCCAAGATCAATTCCAAGATTCTCCACTAAGTGTGCTTAGGTGTCATGAGGCATGTAAAGCATGAAGGACATGCACAAAGTGTGACTATATGATGTGGCAATAAGGTGTAGTAAGCAAGTGCTCACCCCTCCCCCCCCCCCCCCTAAAATTTAATTGGATTGGGATTCTACCAATTCAATTAAATTTTATTTTCCAACACACACATCAAATATTCACTTAGTGCATGTGAAATTACAAAACTACCCCTAATACAAAAACTAGTCTAGGTGCCCTAAAATACAAGGGCTGAAAAATCCTATATTTCTAGGGTATCCTACCTACATTATGGAGCCCTAAATACAAGGATCAAACATAATGACATCCTAGTCTAATATGTACAAAGATAATTGGAGCCTCTTGCTCATGGCTCTAGTGACTGGTCCCTTACTAGGGAGGATTGCATCAACTTCTTAAGGAAGTTTCTCAAGGAAGGTACCTAGGCTATAAATAGATGCATATTGTCATACCCTAATTTCGTCTGGGGATTATTACTTGATGATATGCAACCTTTGATCGGCCGCTTTGGGATACTTGGCATCCTTTGTTTCACAATATGTGAAGTCCCGAGACATGCCGGAAATCAAGAGGAAGCAGGCTTACGCGATCCGTGAAATTCCGCAATGTGGCGGAAACCAAAAGGAGGTATTTTTGCGCAATCCGTGAGTTTCCGTAACTTCTTTGAAAGCTAAAAAAGAGTAAATAAGTGATCCGTGAGGATTCGTAACCTTACGGAAAGAAAATAGGTGTCTATACGAAATTCGTAAAGTTTCGTAACGTTACGGAAAAAGAATTACCAAAAAAAGTAGAAGGGGTGCATTTAGTAAAAAGGGGGGTACAAATAGCAATCAGGCCCACTTGGGCCTTCCAGTTTCTTCCTCCAGAAGGCGGTTGCTTCTGGAGAAAGCAACCTTGCTTGCCTGGGCGAGCTGGGTGGCAAGCTCCTCCCCTATTTTGCTATAAATAGGGGAAGGAGTGAAGAGGAAAGGGGTTCAGCCTTCTTGGCACTTATTATTCTCTCGAAATTGCTAAGGAAAATTGTTTCCGTGAAGAAAATCCAAGCCGAGGCGCTTCCGTAACGTTTCCGTGAGTAATTACGTGAAGATTTTCAACCGTTCTTCGACATTCATCATTCGTTCTTCATTTTCTTCAGTCTTCAACTGGTAAGTACCTCAAACCGAGCTTTTCAATTCATTCTATGTACCCGTGGTGGTCCACATTTTGTTTCATGTATTTTTATTCTCGTTTTCATTTACTTTCCGTACCCCCTTTTGACGTGCTTCAGTCATTTATTTAAGTCATTTATCGCATAATCAAAAAATAAAATAAATTTCCACCGATCATTTGATTTGTAATATCCGTTAATTTCTGTTAAAATGAATTCCGACCGTTCGATCGTGCCGTAACCACGTTGGAAATCAAAAAAGAGGTAAAATAATAATATAATAATAAAAAAAATACCTTTTAGTAAAATAAAGCGAAAAATCAATCGGACGTTTTCTCTTTGGGATTTCTCATTCTTAATCGATTGACTAATAACTAAAGTGAAACTAAGGTTAAAATCAACTCGTCTAGTCAAGCTCGTCCACAAAAAAGGTCACTAAATGGGGTTTGGAAGTTTATCATTTCAGTTTTCCTTATCAAGTAAATGGATCATTTTTAA